>NC_044510.1:9049113-9066613 GCF_902362185.1 Chanos chanos
GGTTGTGAGCGAGTGTGAACTGTGACACTCTCACTCAAGAATGCCTCCTACATATTGTGCTCCCGTACCTGTGTTGCGGGACAAACAGCAGGGCTGGAGGCAATTGGGTGTGAGGCATGGACCAGTCGAGCAACTTCGAACGGTCACCAGGACGTGTCAAATATCATAAGAGCCGCCCGAGCGTCGCGTGTGTCCAAGCCCGGTGTGTGTGTGTGTGTGCTATAGTATGAGTTTGCATATCAGAGTTTCAACGCATACATTCAGGTCACAAAGACAAACAAACACACACCCCCACACACATATGCTATGTCTTAGCAGACTTTTATTTCCATGGCCTGTAAAATTTGGCTTTACAGTTTACATGTAAAGCACTCTCCTAACCCTCTATTACAGCCACTAAGCCACTTCAGAGGAACTACTTATATTAACCACTGTCAGTCCCATTACTGTGACCAGAGAGAGAGAGAGAGAGAGAGAGAGAGAGAGCAGAAAAAAAGAGCAGCAGATTGTGAACGAACTGTAAACCAACCAAATTTTCTGAGCAGACTGTAATGCGTGCGAATGCTTTCGCCGACGCGCGCGTGCATTTCCAGTGACGGACAGCCGCAGCCGTTAACACAGAAAAATCAAACCAGCGAGGAGATCAATACACCAGCCACACAGTGTGTGTTCATTCTGTGTAATGTGGGCCAGGAGCGGGGTGAGCGCACCTCCGAACACTGACCCAGATACAGCTCTGTCCACTTCCCTCTGCTCTCCAACCACTGACACATATCCCACAATGCCCTGGACAGCGACAAATCAACTTCCTTTTTTTTTTTTTTTTTTTTTTTTATTGCTTGCTGTGTGTGTATGTTGCGTGTAGAAAATAATTATGTTGTTGGTTCTGTGTGTGTGTGGGTACATGTTTATTTTCTACATAGGCCCACACACACACACACACACACACACACACACATAGAGTAAACAGCATAATTTTTCAGTGGATGAGTAGATGGACAGGGGATTTGTAATGTTCATATAATCCACCAGGACGGCCACAGACAATCAGGGATGACTCTCATTACTGAATCCAATACATACTCCTGTTTGTGGCTAAACCGTGGTTCATTTGTGTACAGAAAAGAGAGAGAGAGAGAGAGAGAAGAAAGAGAGAGAGAGAGAGAGAGAGAGAGAGAGAGATGCATATTCTTCACTGCTTATGGTGCTCTCTTTTTTAGCTTAGCCATAAGATACTTTACTGTGGTTAATCATTGATATTCCTCTTGAAACCTCTCTCTCTCTCTCTCTCTCTCTCTCTTTCTTCTCTCTCTCTCCCTCTCTGTGTTTCCTCATTGTTCCTCATTAAACAAAAAGAGACAATGACTCTGGTAGCA
This sequence comes from Chanos chanos, assembly GCF_902362185.1. NCBI lineage: Eukaryota > Metazoa > Chordata > Actinopteri > Gonorynchiformes > Chanidae > Chanos > Chanos chanos. The sequence goes on from NC_044510.1 coordinate 9,050,490, forward strand.
TCCCATCCATCACGCCAAGGTGTCTAGTGAGGACGCGAGTGTCTTTATGGGGAACCCGTCATCTGGACGAAACCAATGCCAAATGACGAGACCAAAAGACAGCACTGAGACAGGACTACATGCAATCCTTCAACCATAAAATGTCATCATAGCCATCGAAATATCCCACATCAGACTGCTCCAGCTCTTAGGATGACAGCATAAACATTAGCTGCCAATAAAAAAAAGAGCAAAGCTAGCACGAGGCAACACCCTACACTCATTCGCTTTCTAATCCCTTCAGCTTTTCTCTGACTTGGTGGCTAACAAGGGATGAGAGAGAACAAGTGCAGGGGGGTGGGGGTTGTGGGTGGGTTGGAGGGGGAGTGGGGGGTGGGGGGTGGGGGTGGGGTTGAGCAAAATACATTAATGTAGGTATTTTGCTTAAGTTTGGCCTTAGTTCACCCCGGAAAATATTTCAGCGTTTAATCTGCCACAAGTCGAACGCGGTCAGATCCCGCTGAGTCCACGCCTCCCCCTTACATCACCCTTCACTTTTCACTCGATTCCGCCGCCAAATCAGTCTGGTCGCAGCACGCAGGGACATCAGCGGGAGAAAGAAAAAAAAAAAGCTACGACGAAAGATTAAAAACAAAACAAAACAAAGCAAAAAAAAAAAAAAAAAAAGACAACCACAGGGCTAACGACATTTGGTGAGTAGCGAGTGGACTAAGATAAACTTGACTGTGGTGTGTTAGCGTTGGCGCGGTGAGGGTTTGAACTTGGCTTTGGCTGGTGCCATTTAACTGGTAAAGACTGTGTAGGGAAGAGAAGAGAAGAGAAGAGAAGAGAAGAGAAGAGAGGAGAAGAGAAGAGAAGAGAAGAGAAGAGAAGAGAAGAGAAGAGAAGAGGACGAAGACGAAGACAAAGAAGACGAAGAAGAAACATTTGTTCTGGTGGATGTTTTGTTTTTTCGTGTCATATGGGGCTGCAGAATGGAGACTGTTTGGCTGTAACATCTCAGAGTTAGTCAATCACTTTTCACCCATCATGTCAGTAAGCAGATTAGAGAGGGAGTGACATGTCCAAGCAGTCATTTTAATCACAAAGGCCAAAGCCCAGAGATTGTCATAAGGTAGAGCATGTCATAATCATCATCTTAATCATTGTCATCTTGCCTTAATCTGCGAAAAGACACCCTCCTCCCCCAGGCACAGTGTCAAACGGTGTGACTTAATAATGCTGTTTTTCTTCTCACTGAGGAGACCTAAAAACACACCAGGATTAAAAAAAGGGCTTCAGACAGATTGAAAACAAAGGTTTTGTAAAACAGTGTTTTTGTTGTGTGTGTGTTTGTGTGTGTGTGTGTGTGTGTGTGTTTGTCTGTCTGTGAGTGTCTATGTGTGGTTGTGTTGCAAAGGATAAAGTTTCCTGGAGTGTGTTCTAAACCAAAATGATTAACGCTCATTCCGTCTCTCTCTCTCTCTCTCTCTCGCTCTCTTTTTTTTTTTTTTACATCTGTTGTTTGTGTTCTCTCATTCCGTCTCTCAGTCATCAGTCATTTTCCTTCACTTTCTTCTGCCCCCTTTTTTTTTTTTTTTTTGCGATCACACTGTCACATCACTGACTCTCTTTCACCACTGAGATATCACCTTTGCTGTATAACACATTCTCTCTCTTCGTCTTTTTTCTCCGTATCCCTCTTTCTCTTTCTCGCTGTCAATCTTCTTGATCAGGATCCGTTGGATCAGTATCGCCTCCCCCCCCCCCCCCCCCCCCCCCCCCTCCCCCCCTCCCTCCCTCTCTCCCCAACCCTCAGCTCTTTCTCAGCAGTGAAATTATGAGAAAGTTACAGACATGTCATAGCGGACCGTGTCCTTTCACAATCCATAAAAAAAAAAAAACATGACACGTTCAGCTCTGAGAAAACAACAACCAGGAAAGAAAAAAAACAAAAAAAAAAAAAACAACCCAAAGTGTCAAAGGCGTAACAGCGGCGGTTTTTTTGCGTGGACAGCGCCGATGTTCTGAGTAACCTCCCACACCCAATCTCTTCTCAACGCTGTTGTCACGTCAACACGCCCCTGAACTTTAGCTTTTTTGTGTTTTAATGCTCTTATAATTTTTTTTATTTTGATGAATGATTAAATAAATGTCCAAATGGTCTGACCCGACCCACCCCTGCTCCCTCCCTCTCTCTCTATCTCTGTGTGTGTGTGTGTGTGTGTGTGTGTGTGCGTGCGTGTGTGTGTGTGTGTGTGTGTGTGGTGCGTGTGTGTGCGTGCGCGTGTTTTATGGGGCTGGCTGCGGTTTGTTCGGTAAGCTCGTAATAGGCTTGTGAGGGACAGAGCCACTTCTCTTCCTGCTCCCAGCTCTTCACTCTAGACTTAACAGCCTGTCCCTCTCTCTCTGCTGCTGATTTACACATGCCCAGAGAGAGAGAGAGAGAGAGAGAGAGAGAGAGAGAGAGAGAGAGACATACAGATAGACAGACAGAGAGAGGGAGAGAGAGAGAGAGAGAGAGAGACAGAAAGAGAGAGAAGAGAGAGTAACAGAAAGAGCGAGAGACAGAGAAAGGAGAAAGAGTGGGAGAAAAAGAGAGAGAGTGAAAAGGAGAGAGAGAGAGAGGAAAACAAATGTCGCATGGTTAGATGGAAAGCGTTTCGAGAGAGATTTTCTCATCAGATTTGCAACATCTGCTGTTGTGGAGCAACAGAACAACGCTGAGGCTTGTGCCAAAACCACACCACAGCTGCACCGCAAACAAGACAGCTTTACAGAAATCCACACCAAAAAACCTGCCACCTGTACTGCAGCGCCGAAATGCAAAACACCAAAACTCCAACCAAATACAGAGAGAGAGAGAGAGAGAGAGAGAGAGAGAGGGAGAGACACTGGTGCACTGCCATCGTTCAGCATGGTTCCTTAAACGCATCACCCTGAGTCACTTTACATCAAATAATTACAAGCTAAACACTGCCTAATACTCCTCTTATAGAGACAGATAGAGACAGAGACAGAAAGAGAGAGAGAGAGAGAGAGAGAGAGAGAGAGAGAAAGTGAGATAGAGAGAGAGAGAGAGAGCAAGAGAGAGAGAGAAAGTGAGATAGAGAGAGAGAGAGAGAGAGAGAGAGAGAGAGAGAGAGAGAAAGTGAGAGAAAGCGAGAGAGAGAGAGAGAGAGAGAGAGAGAAAGCGAGATAGAAGGAGAGAGAGAGAGAAAGCGAGCTAGAGAGAGAGAGAGAGAAAGCGAGATAGAGAGAGAGTGAGAGAAAGCGAGAGAGAGAGGGAGAGAGAGAGAGAGAGAGAGAGAGAGAGAGAGAGAGACAGAAAGATAAGGAGACGGAGAAAGAGGTGAATGCTGCTTTGTCATTTCCGCTGTTTCATTACCTAGCGGGTCAGAGGAGGACAAAGGATCAGCAAAAGAGGTTTGCACAAGTTAATCAGACGCTCAGACGTAAGCATGGGAGACTGTACCCTCCCGCTATTGGTCCGTTTAAGATCAGCCCTCCCCCCTGATCTATTCTGGACTCATCAGGTAAGAGACAACTTCTGCCCGCAACCTCTTCCACTCTGGCCTCTGACCCGCACTAGACACGCACACACACGCGCACGCACACACACACACACACACACGTAATCTGAATCAGTGTCAGAGTCAAGCAGCATTCTTTAGACTGGATGTTGGCTTTGTGTTAGTTGGGAGTTGGGTGAGGGTGATCTCAGATACAGCTTTCAATTGTGATGACAATATATTCAATACACTACAAGCTCATATGTTAACAACATAACACACACACACACACACACACACACACACACACACACATATTCCTGCAACAAATCTTGAACAATTTTACTTCAGCACATGTTCCAATTGAATTTTTGTCTTTCATGCATCTTGGTTTGAATTGAGCTTAATAACAGAAATGGCTGAAACAATAATAAACTGTTTCCAAATCCTTTTATTCCAAAACTCAACTGAATTTCACAATAGATTCATCGCCAAAACCCAAAGAACTATATATCAGATCTCATTCCTCCTCATTTGATTTGTGAACCCAAACCTATATCTTGCTGTGTGAGGTGTACGTCCACGTTGAACGACACTGTATTCCCAAGTGTCCAAATCTGATGCCTGATGTGTGGGTCCTGCATATTCTGTTTACAGTATTTCTGCCTTACAGGCAGTGGACCAGACTCAGTGTCAGGGCTGTGGAAAGAAAAAAACGCTATGTTCTGACATCTCATAGGCCTAATGTAGCTCCAACTGACAAAAACATCTCGTCAGTATGTACATCAAAACATGTATTTGCGTGTGTGTGTGTGTGCTTATGCTGTAGCATTCAAAAGCAGTATACAGCGAGAAGAGTGGTTACCTCCCCCAGCCCTGAAACACATACTCACACGCACACATATACACAAACACACACATGCACACACAGGCACGCATATGCTCGTACACACGCACACACACACGCACACACATACACACACGCACACACACACACACACGCACACATGCACACACACGCACACACACACACACACACCCCTGTGGGTGTATGAACACAAGACACTTCTCTTTTTCTCTCGTCAACCACAAAAACACGTCTCTACTACTCACATGACTGAAGAAACGAATGAATGAATGAGTGAACGAATAAACAAACAAACAAATATGGAAGTGAGTGAGCGAATAAACAAACCAAGAAAGAACGAAAGAGCGAAAGATAAATGATAAATGAATGACTGAACAAACACATGTGTGAGCGAATGTATGAATGAATAAATGAATGAATCTGAGGGCTCATTTTAAGAGTTCATCCTCTCTCTCACTCTCACTCTCTCTCTCTCTCTCTCTCTCTCTCTCTCTCTCTCTCACTCACTCTCCCTTCTCTCATCCACTTTCCTCTCTCCTCCTCTTCCCATTGCTTAAATAAAGCCTTCAATCCTTCTGAGAACTTGAACCATCTTCATTGGATCAGGAATATGACAGAACTAAACCCTTCACCGGTGAAAAACAAACAAAACTAAACTTCTCATCTCTCAAACGTCAGCCACAATATCAGAGCTGCCTCTGGTGAGGAAGTTTTAAATATAGATTTTTTCCCCCCCTTGATTACAACACGTTGCTGCACGTGTTGCTGCAATTCACCGTGGCAACCAAAATCAGAGAAATTTATAAAACTCTTGTTTAACTGTGGGGAGTTCAGGCGATACTGGTTTCTTCCGTGTTCACTAAACCAGAGGCTTGCTGGTTTTTTTTGTTTTTTTTTTAAGCTATTCTCCATCTACAATTAATGTTCTGACTTAACATTAACATTAACATACGGATACGGATGCTGATAGTCAGCATCTTGAATATGTCGGATGTGTCAAATCTTCTAAGGCAAGAGCACAAAAACGGTGATCGTCTCCTTTCGTCTGGGCACCGCTGATGACTATGGTGGGACAATGTCTGAACGTCTCAGTGGCTTCGATGTCAAGAGTATGTATTCTCGTGCCGGGTTTTTATGCCTGTTCTGTAATCTCTGCCCTCTTCTTCTCTGAGTCTCACTCTCCTTTTCCAGATTATTCACTGGTCACTGAGCCACAGAGAGACGGAAAAGAGGAAGATGTGTAAGCGCCTGTGCCTTTTCTCGTGCGTGTCCGTTTGTGTGCGAGAAAGAGAGAGAACGAAAGAGAGAGAGACAGACAGACAGACAGACAGAAAGAGAGGCAGACAGATAGAGGGAGACAGAGAGAGAGAGAGAGCGAGACAGACAGACAGAAAGAGAGGCAGACAGACAGAGGGAGACAGAGAGAGAAGGAGAGAGAAAGAAAGAGAGAGAGTGAGAGATAAGGAAGTGAAAAAAGGAACACAGCCTTGTGTTGGGCAGGGACAAGCAATTTATGACCTGGCCTTTGGGACAGAGGATTACGACAGTGTCCACAGAAAGAAGAAAAGCTCCAACTACCATTCCACCCAACTCACTGACCTATAACTACAACCATCACACTACCAATCCACTCACTGACCTATAACTACAACCCTTTCTCCACCAATCAACTCACTGACCTATAACTACAACCATTTCTCCACCAATCCACTCACTGACCTATAACTACAACCCTTTCTCCACCAATCAACTCACTGACCTATAACTACAACCATTTCTCCACCAATCAACTCACTGACCTATAACTACAACCATTTCTCCACCACCCAACTCACTGACCTATAACTACAACCATCACACCACCACCCAACTCACTGAACTTGGACTCGTACCCACATAACTGGTGAAATCCCATGACCTGATGTTTAAACGGTCGGACTGGTGTCTTAAGTGCTGGTAAATCTTCCATATCCACAGATTCTCCCTCTCCTCATAACAAACTTTGTCCACTTTTTTCTACCTTTGTCAGTTTTGCAGCTTCACGGTTGGGAGCGTGATACTGCAAAAACCTTTTATTTTATTTATGGTTAGCCAACGTTAGCAAAAGACTGTTGTCCTTCAATAATTCAAAGATGCTTATTGACAAATTTCGAAATCACCGAAGCATGATAAATCACGTTACCACATTTTCAGCACTGTTGTTCTCTCTTTTTCACTTTTTCACTTTCATTTTCTCTGTTTTTTTTTTTTCTTTTTCTGCACATTATCGGTCTTAAATGTTTGTGTCCCATCACTTCCTCATGCAATCCTCTCTCCCATCCCTCTTCTGTGAATCGCCGCTGACTCACAAATGTTTTCTGAACATGAACGAGGAGCTGAAACAGAGAGTGAGGATTCCAAAAAAAAAAAACAGTGGGATGTTCTCCAACTGAACAGTCCAGAGTCGGTTGATGGGAAACCCCATTCAGAGACAGCCGGCTCACATACACGATATGTCTCCGTACATCCTCGTTCAACTTCCCTCCTTCTCTCTCTCTCTCTGTTTCTCTTCCTCTCTCTCTCTCTCTACATCCTTTATTCTGCATTGTTACATTGAATCTCTTATATACGCTTTGTCCCGAAACCTTGAGCACACTTATTCCTGTTCCCTGCATCTTCATTCTCTTTTTTTCTATCTGGTCAGCATTGTTGGCCACACACACACACACACACACATATGTGCGCACACATTCCATTACCTCTCCAACCTCAATCAACCCTATGCTTAGCATGAATCTGTTTTCAGTGCCAGTTGTGGGAGAGGATCAGGGAGATCCCAACAGGCACACGCACACACAGGCATGTACACGCGCGCGCACACACACACACACACACACACACACAGAGAGAGAGAGAGAGAGAGAGAGAGAGAGAGAGAGAGAGAGAGTGTTCCAACATGGTATAGCCAAACAAAACATACAGCAGTGTCAACACTCAACACAAGCTCTCTCCCTCTCTCTCTCACTGCACTCCCCACCTTCCTCTCCTACTTCTCTCCGGGGACACTGTGTGCTGGCCAACACACTGAGGTAATTCTTTGTGTGCCAATGCCACTGCCCCCACCAATTCACCCAGGTTCACACCAGCTTTGACTGTGGGGACATGAACTGAGCAAACTTTGCCTTGGCAGTAGGCACGCGGGCTGATGCGATGCTGTTTAATTACGCTCCGGCGGTATAGCAACGGAGGCAGTCGGCCGTATGCGATTACTTATTTACGATGTATCGCTACGGTTTTAAGTAACGTCTCCCCATCGTTCGCCTCTTGTACCGATAGAGAGACGTGCGCAAAAAAAGTCCTGATTTCTCACCGGACAAGCTGATCTTTCTGCATGGCTGCGAGTGATGAATGGAATGAACAGCTACATGGTGGGATTGTAGATAAAACGTGTGTGAAAGCGAGGGAAGAGAAGAGAAGAGAAGAGAAGAGATGGCTATACTTTTCCCGCATTTCTCATCTCTCAGGATGTTGTTTACTCAGAAATGATCTCAAACAATTACTAACAAGCAAAGGGCAGGATACAATTTTCATCATCTTTTATCGCAATAAAATGAATCGGATGCATTTTATCGTAGGGAGAAAAAAAATCTAATTAAATGTCAGTTAGGCTGTTTAGCCGACAGGAAAAACAACATGGTGAGGCAAATGGTACAGCACACTTACGTAACAGACATCCCAGCTACTCAGTACACACAAAAGGACAAAAAAAGGTCCTTGTTTACTTTTTATGTTGGTCTGTTTGCTTAGTTGTGGGTATTTACTATGGCTGGGCAGCTGCAACAAAATCCTGTGTGGTCGGAGTCCATACCATCAGCTTCGGTGCGACCCCCCGCCAACCACCCACCCAAACTGATGTTATTGAAAAAACATAACCTAACAACACAGACCTCACCATCTAGTGTTGCGTAAGTGATTACTGATCGTCGCTGCCTGGATCATTTGAGTTTACTGGACGGCCACGTCAGTCCACCCTTGCACATCATAATTTTGGATGTCAGTTCAGGTACCTTTATTGTGAACCCGCACATTCCTCTGTGATAACAAGCTACGGCATTCAGAGAGAAACAACATTGAGTCTCTCACCAAGCCCTCCCCACAAAAGGCCAGCAATCAAGCTACTGAGCTGAAAAGTCCAATTCTGAGAGCAAGTTTGCCGCCTAATTTTTGGTTAATTACCACTGTCGCAGTGTGACTACTCTTGATCTAACAGCGTATCGTTAGAAATTTATGCTGTGACATAAAAAAAAAACGCTGCTGATATAACAAGTTTGTTGTTTTAACATTACACATAAGCCTACATGATTTTCCGCTGTTAACAAACTAGACAAACACTTTCTCTTCAGGTTAACGAAGCATCCCCCGACATGACTGTGTGCCGCGAGTTCAGTCCCAGCTCGCAAAGAAAGTACTTCCTAAGCATCAATACAGAACAGTAATTAAAAGAATAGGCATACACACGCAACGCTTTCGGTTAACACAAGGGCAGATGAGTTTATAGAATTCCTGATGAGTTTGTAAACTGTACCATGTGGGTAAACACTTTCACAAAAGCAAAGTAATGCCCTCTTATGTAGCTACAATATAAATATCGATAAAATTCAGTAGTCTTGTCGGCTACAACGTACATATGACAAGAATTTCAAGATAAGTCCTCCGACTAAATGAATTGCTCAACCTCGTGAACTTCATCTCTCTGTGCTGGTACATTCTGTGACAGTTAAGTCTATGCAATTTAACGAGTCGACTGATAAGGATGTGAATTTGAAAACACGAAAAAGGAACACACTTAAAACTACCAGCGAAAATACTTTGAAATCCCTTACGGAGCTCACTGTATTTGGTTTCAGGTGCACGCATCACTTGTGTACAGTGACCGACTTCCGAAGTTCATGTTCAGTGAAGTCAAATTCAACACAAATGTTTACTTAAGAGGAGAAGCAATGGTGTGGTGGGGAATATCTGTCTGTTCGCTTATTCAGTAACATCTCGGCTGTGCATTATTCAAAACATAAACATGAATCTTGTTTTCGTATACTCTTTTCACCGATTTGGACGTATGCGAGACAACACGAGCGCCCGCGCGCACGCAGGTAGGCTACTTCAGCTTCATACTGGCAACAAACGGAAACAACCAAAGAGCATGCTGGGAGAGGAAGACCCGTTACATGAGATAACATCAAAGAAAATAAAGTTACGACTTTCACACCAAAGCACTTGTGTCAGGAAATGAATCAAGCTATCTATAGGTCTATTGGTACTGTAGCTACGATGTATAAACAATTGTAAAAGTCAGTATAATTTCAGTGTTCTGCAGCACGCAGTCCCTCTATGTAAAAAGCACTACTCTGCGTTGTTTTGTGTCCAGGCGTCACCAAATTGCTTTTCACAACCGACGAGTCCAATCAACCACAAACTAAAACAATGTTGCGACTGCGCTGTTTTAATAGTTCTTAATAGAAGAGGTTAAGCATTTACCAAAGGTGGAAAGGGCGCGTTTAAAACGAAACACGCTCTAGCCGGAGGCAAAGTATCTCGAAGCTGAACTAAAATATTACTCTACAGAGTAATATTTTTAGGTAAGGACCAACTCAGCGAAAGGTTTTCTAAGTTCAAATACATTCTTCCGTTATCTTAATTCTAAGTTGTAAATGCTCTCATATCGTCTCTACTAAATTTAAAAGCACAGTCCTATCGTCAGCGCTTCAAGCACAGTTCAACTTTCACCTGTTTAAACTTAGTCTGGCGGCGCAACAGGGGAAGCCACGGATTGGCTTGCCTACTTCTCCCCCCCAAAACTACTGGAGAGTTGCTGCTTTTTGCTACCAAATTCAATGACAAGAGTTAGGCTCCAGCCCTACGAATGCGTTGACCTTTATTTGTTCTTTTTAAATTAATCAAGTAATTGCGCAGTAAAATTATGAGCTGTCACGGTAAGGTCCAAAAGCTGACTGGAATGCTTGACATGTGGGTTTGTCTGCTTGGGAGCCGCGTCCCCTCAATGTAGCCTACTTGACAGCCGCGTGAGATAGAGGGGGCAGGACTCTTCGCCTGTTGATCCGATGAAAAATAAGTGCGAGAGCTGGGAGCTTGCGAAACACCGGTGGCAAAGAAGTACAGTCAGTAGGCTGTAAAATCATCATACGCCAATAATAAACCCGAAAATCCTTTCAGCGGGAAACAAAACTTGAAAAGTTGGCAAATAATAAAGCCAGTAGTACACAGCAACCGTTTAACGTTAAAAACTAGCCTTATGGACATTTAACCGCCGCAGCCTCTCAACCGTGGACATTAGTTTGTTTACAGAGCCTATATTTATGTATTTTCCGAATAAATTATTCGGCAACATTGCGTATTTGTTAAGACTGGTCAGATGTATGTAGAAGCATAAACCTACCTTGGCAGGACGTTTAAATCCGCTGTCGTCTTGCATAAAAGTACAGCAAAGCTCCAGAAAGCGCTAACGACCCAGAAAGGCAACCTCTCTGCCCGTGTCTCTCAGCCAGTGGGCTACGCAGTTTTTCATTCGCTTCTGTTCTCACACTCCCAGCCCCCTCCTCTCTCTCTCTCTCTCTCTCTCTCTCTCTCTCTCGCTCTCTCTCTCTCTCTCTCTCTTCTCGCTCCTAACCGCCCACTTCCGGTGTTTTTAGAGCGTAAGAGCCGCAGCTCCGAATTTAGAGATTATAGTTTACGACGCACAGACCAACAGCGTGTCAACAGCGAAAGCGTTCCCTTTTGGAGGCGCAACTTTACTCAATGAAAATACGCATTGCGATTAGGATACTTACCGTTTTAGTCTCAAATCATGCTTAGTACAGCGATATAACGCTACAAGACCTAACGGCCAGTAAAGAGGAATGCTGATTAGACAAGACAAGTTACGCATGACTTGGGTCATGCGTAAACACAGCCCGCTGCGGCGAGCACCGCAAGTAGTAAGGCATGAACAAACACAACTGCCTTGCGGTACTCATCTCTGTTAAAAGCGTTATGCCGGCGGGATACTTATTTAATTCGTTATTTATGTCGTTTATAATAGCATGGTCACGCGTACAACATCTGACGATGGTTCGAGTACACATTGTAACTATGGGCTAAGAAGGTTCCCGTACAATAATAATAATAATAATAATAATAATAATACACTGACAAAACAGCTGTTTTTGGAATCCTAACAGCTTCCTGCGACTGCTGCTTCGCCCGCCAGGACGATATCGGGGCTTAAGTGTATTTGTTTTGTTGTTTTATATGGGGTATGGCAGCCGCGTCAAAACAACGACAACAACATGGACACTTAAGTTAATCATGATTCTCGAGTTTTGTGAACGTGTCACACAGATGACCTCAAATTCCCGTAAGGACACGTTTTTGATACTGAAGATAAATAATCTGATTAGGATAGGAATTCAATTTTTTTTTTCAACATATGTCACTTTTGTCACGTATGTTGAACGTAAGGACATGTTTTTGATACTGAAGATAAATAATCTGATTAGAATAGAAATTCAATTTTTTTTTCAACATATGTGACTTTTCTCTGCTATAAATCTACCCAAAGATCAATGAGAATGGTCCCTCCGTGGAGCTCTCCTCTGACATTTCGCAATGGGTCACTAGGGCTTACATAAAAATGCAATTTTGGCCAAAATGCCAAAAGATTTTTCGGGGGGGGGGGGGGGGGGGGGGCTTCGTAATACAGTCGTCCTGTCTATGTAAGCTTTCCATGAAAGCCTGTGTTCACTATAAGCCAAGTTACCGTGTCGGTTAGAGGTTAAGTGCTGGTACAGAGTGAGTGAGTGAGAGGGAGAGAGAGGCACGCATGTCAGGCAACGTTTGTTTTGAACATCTGAAGATAACTCCTTTCAAACACTTCTCTAGTCTCACTGCCTGTGTCGTCAAATATATGTCTTCCCCCGCTCCGTTTCTGGCATTGGCTGAAAATAGCTCCATTTATTCTATGGGCTCAGAAACGCGCCTTGACATTAATTAAACGCGCAATTAATGCCAAAGATTGCTAATTGCGCCTCCGTCACCACTGTTAATGGTATACTGACCCCTGCTGATGATAAGGCGAAGCTGCATTCGACATACAAGCGTGTGAGGGAGATGAAAATGTTCTTGGGTCACTGCGCGCTGCACGAGACAAGCCAGTTTAGAAGATCATGCCTTATTGTCCAATTATATAAAAAAAAAATGCGTATCGGGGGGTTAATGCATTTTCAAAGGCATGTTTTTTGTTTAACTGCACACTGACACTTCTCATTGATTGTGTGTGTGTGTGTTTGTATTCAAAGGTGAATTTTAATGAACACAGTACATCTTAATTAAAGGCAAACCCATCAGAAGTCAGAGCCTACAGCAACTGCACCTCAATAAGAGGAGAGTGAGGGGAGAGAGAGAGAGAGAGAGAGAGAGAGAGAGCGAGAGAGAGAGAGAGAGAGAGAGAGATTCAGAAAAAGGAGATGGACAGAGCAAGAATAGCAGAATCTAGGGAAGAGAGAACCAAAGAGAAAATGAAACATAGATTGTCACTGTAGTGACTTTGCTTGCCTTAACCATCTTCTCTAACGTTTGATGGCTGATGTTAGTCTCTTCATGGGAGATTGCATCTCTGGTCACATGTGTTTTTGGGAGGGTAACTTGAGATTCCAACTACAACCAGGCATAAATTTAATCATAAGTCTATGACTAAATAAGATACAAAAAAACCAAACCAAAACAAAACACATATATCTTCAGCCCACAGAACGCATGTTTTAGAACCAGCACAGAGTGAAAGTGTGTGTGAGAGAGACGGTCATAGAATCAGAGACACTCGTTTCATCAAGCACGTAATAAACTGTAGCTATATCATCATCATCATCATCATCATCATCATCATCATCATCATCATCACCGTCATCACATCTATAACAGTACTGTTCTTCTCAAAAAAGTGACTGACAGTGGCAGAAATGAGTAGAATGGTTTTGTTTTGTTTTCTTTTTCTTTTTTTTTTTTTAATAGGTAATCTCACGGCAAGATCTTTATCTTCATTCACCACAGTGCTGTCTAACGTCTTATACACTTATACATAATGAATTACAACAGTCCGCTGTAAAGCTATAAAAATGAACTTAAATCAATTTAGAGAGTGTGTGCTGGGAAAACGTCACAGTTTTAAATGTATTTATAGTTTTCAGCCAATCACGACGCAGCTGCATCACTATTGCATGACTTATTTGCCTGTCTCTGGTTAAAATAAATATGATAATAATTATAATAGTACACATACCGCCGTATATGTGACTGCACGTACATTAGAGACACATGCTCACCACAGAAAACCAGGTCTTTGGGAATCTGCACAACATATGAAGCAGGACTAACCCCAGGGGTTATTAGAGTGGAGCTCCACACAGGCTAGCCCAACTCCTTCACGTTTCATTTCTTTTTTTTTAGTTAGCGTTCATAGGTGCTGATGGTTAGACACAAATTGTTTATGCGCGTACGCATTTACCGTAATAAAGTGTGCTTATGGGTTGTTTTTTTTGTTTTTTTTTTTAATGTCACAAACTGTACACAACAAAATACTGCACTAGATTTAGCTTAAAGTTAATACTTGACTCTGTTCCAGTTTTAATAAAAAAAAAAAGAATCTTGTCCCAGATGTTATGAAGGAGTTGTAATTTAACATTGCTGTACTTTTCACAGGCCGTGTTCACGCTTTTGCGGATCAGTGTTGTGTCTTTATCCGTTACATCTGTTGTAATGTTCAACACTGTCAAAGAGTTGCAGGTGTCCTGAGATCCACTATTGATTGAGGGAGGTACACAACAGCAGCAACTGATAAAAGAGAGAGAGGGGGGGGGATTGAATGAGTGAGTGAGTGAGTGAGTGAGAGAGAGAGAGAGAGAGAATGAGTGAGTGAGTGAGTGAGAGAGTGAGAGAGAGAGAGAGAGATTGACTGAGTGAGAGAGAGAGAGAGAGAGTGAGAGAGAGAGAGGGATTAGAGCCAGAAAACATAACTCACTAGCAAATCTACTTACCTTGCTTTCACCATCAAAATAAAATATTGGGCTTTATATCGTTATGCCAACAAGAGAGATTGGGGCAGATAAAAAGGAGAGAGACAGAGAGAGAGAGAGAGAAATCCAATCTAATATCACACTCCCCACACACAAACACACACACACACTCTTAATCAGACCATCCGTTGAACCCCCCTTCAGTCAAATCGATCAGCTGTCCACATTAGCTAGACTAGTGGAACAGTCATTGAAGTAACACTGAGTCAGCATTTCCTCTCTCTCTCTCTCTCTGAAGCAGAAGCAGAAGCAGAAGAAGAAGAAGAAGAAGAAAAATAAGAAATACCAAGACCGCATTCAGACAGTCTGTTAGTACCGCACGTGAAATCCTTTGTCTGTGCAGATGGGCTGGTGTCTGTGCTGTTATGCTGACCACCAAAAAAACAAACAAGCAAAAAAACCCAAATCTGACAGAGAATAAAAATTTGCTCACAACTGATATTTCTTTTGCTACCCCCAGTACATACCTACCTTTTCAAGGTAATAGAGATGTTCATATATGCATTCTTTCATTACCACCGACTCTGTCCTGTCCATCTTAAAACCGTGCTGCCCCCCCCCCCCCCCCCCGATGGATGACAGTTAAAACCGTAATGAATAGTTGTACTGATTCAGCCATACATTTCAATCACACTAAACAGTAATTCTTTCTTTTGTGAAGGGTAAAAATGGGGGGTATTTGTTTTTTTGACGAGGATAAAAGAGCGGTAAGGTCGTAACGGCTTCAGCCCCGTGGCTGCGCAGACGTTCCATAACGGACCGCATTCTGCCAACACTCCCCGTCGACGCGCTGTTAACGTTAAGAGCGTTCACTCACTGTGTTACAAATCATCTGCGAAACGTGTGTAATCCCTGGAAAAGAAAAAAAAAAGTGTGTGTTGTGTTTTAGCACCTATGTTCTTTCTTTTGTTTGTTTTAGTAAGAGTGTGTGTGTGTGTGTGTGTGTGTATGTGTGCGCGCGCAGAACATGTATCCACATGGTTCATTAAGATATTGATTTTCCCTCTTTCTTTTTTTTTCCCTTTCTTTTTTTTTTTTAAATTCAGAGCATCTAAGCTCTTTGAGACTCAAGGCAGCTAATCAAAGCATTTTAGGCTTATTGAGCAGGACAGTGCAGATCAAAAGCTCAACCATCAATGCATGTCAGTAGATCATACAATACCATTCACACGCAATTCACGAATCCCACAAACAAATAAAAAAAACCCCACTAAAAACGACTGTGGATATCTTCTGCACATACAGAGTAAAAGTCTAGAACTCCATCTTCAAATCTGATTACAGCCAACAGCAAAGAAAAGAATCTGTTAATGTCTCAAAACATGAAATTTAAAAGAAGCACAAGAATGTTTGCCTACAGCAGTATCATTAAATAAGAAAGGAGACACACACACACTCGTACGCGCATTTGTGTGGTAACATAAGGTATTCTTTTTTAATTAAAATTCAGAATCAATGCAGTTTAATTTACAAAGAGCTTGCAATAAGTGTCATTTACAAGATATCAACTACGAGAATGGCAAAGAACATGATACTGGTTTGGTGATACTGGTTTGTGGGTGACCAGTATGTCACACACAAAGAGTGAAGTTGATGACACAGGCATCATGAAAAGAAAAGAAAAAAAAAACAAACACTGACAACAACGACAACAACAACAAC
>NC_044510.1:9071613-9144113 GCF_902362185.1 Chanos chanos
TTGAATTGGTCAGCACTGATAACAGTAAACAGCTAAAGGGTTTAGGATTGGATCTGGACCGGAACCTTTGATTTGAGTCAGAAATCAAGCAGCCATGGGAGAAACGTCTCAAACAAAACTGTGACATTAAGGGTTAAAAAGATCTGGTGTTACAGGTCATCAAGAGGAACTCTCGCATGCCTCTCTCTCTCTTTCATTCTCTCTCTCTTACACACACACACACACACACAAGGGCTCCCTAGTGCCTACCCAGGGAAGCCGTTTGCCAGAAGCTCACTGTCCGGGAAGTCCATGAAGACAGAGGGAGACCTATAAAGAGAGGTGTATTTACAGCCTGCGCACACACACACCCACACCCACACACAGACAAACAGACATGCACAGACACACACACACAGACATACACTCACACGCACACACACACACAGACACACACACAAGCAAAGACACTCACACACACACACACATACAGACAGACAGACAGACATGCACAGACAGACAGACGCTCACAGACAGACGCTCACATACATACACACAGACACACGCTCACATACATACACACAGACACACTACACACACACACACACACCCCCAAAGAGTCCACGGCTACTAGCCCTTTTCTCTCGGTAATTCCGAGCCATCACCGTTTTCACCGACCCATGAAAGAAAACAAACATTTTCACCGATTGGCCTGAACATGGAACACACCCAAATGGCCCACCTCTCTGCTTTCTGATCAACAAAATCGTTAACATATATACAGGGCGGGGAGAGAAAAAAAAATAGGGAAAACACACAAAGAAATCATTTACATGTAAACTTCCTCCAAAATGTTCCCACAGCGGAGTATAAAAGGTTGACGTCCACCAATAGTCGTCCTCCCCAGCATCCCTTGTTTACTGTTGTTAGACGGAACACAGTCACACAGACAACTTTTTTTTGGACTTTTTTTTTTTTTTTTTGTCTTCTCGTAAGCAGTGAGTCATGTTTCTTTTTCTGTGTTTTTTTTTTTTTTTTTTTTTCTTTCTTTCTTTCTTTCTTTGGTGAAGCTGGACGTGGGCAAGTCCAACAACGTGGAATGTTGGTTCCGTTTTTCTCTCTAAGCGATAACCACACGTTTCCAGATCATGTTTACTTTATTCTAGAGAAAAATCAATAAAAATCAAAAACACGGGGACGCACACACACACACGCACGCACGCGCACGCACGTACACACACACAAAATGGTTGGTACAATTAGCTACTTACGGGGTGACACAGATGAACTTAGTCTTTAGATATGGCTGAATGGCTGAAAAACAAACAAACAAACAAAAAAAAGTGTTTACTTTTAGAGAGGTTAAAAATAAATAAATTAATTAATTAATAAACAAAACCAGATAAGACGCAGGATTTATAGATAAGGGCACCTACACACTGATGACACGACACTCTCTTTCTCTTTGTCTTTCCTTCCCTCTTTCACTTACACTTCCCCTCTCTGCCGCTCTCTTTTTCTTCTTGCACAGCGAAAAGGAAGTTGCAGTCATTCCGGGATCGCCGTTAAAACTTTTTTTTCTCCCTCCCCGGTGCCTCTATAACTACCGTCCGTTTTCTCAGAAAAGGACACGCTCCCTTACACATTGTCATCTTTCTTTCACACTCCCCCTTAGTCATTCTCTCTCTCTGTCTCGCTTTCATTCTTTCTCTCTCTCTCTCTCATTTTTTTTCTTTCATTCTCTCTCTCTCTCTCTCTCTCTCTCTCTCTATCCCTCCTCTCTCTCTCGGTCTCCATCTCTCTTCTCTCTCATTCTCTCTTCCCGTCCCTTTCTCTCTCTCTCTCTCTCTCTGTCTCTGGACTCACCACATCCGTGTTCAGTGATGTCAGTGTCGGGCTGGGCTTCGGGTCTGCAGTACTTTCCGAAGGCTTCCTCTTTAGGGATGTCAGGGTACAGGTAAACCAGTGGAGATACCAGGATGTTGGTGGCATCCATGATCTTATAGCCCATGATTATCTCAGCAAATGACATGCTGTTCAACTGCTGCTTAGTGTATGGCTCCACAGACTGGATCTGAGTCTTACCTACAACACACACACACACACACACACACACACACACACAGACACATAAAAGTGTTACATACAAAATACATACAGTCACAGAGTACTGTCCACAAATGTGTTACCTTCTATCCTTCCCTCTCTGTTTCACACACACACACACACGTACGCACATGTACACACACACACACACACACACACAAAAGCAGTCACCCAAACTCACCGCTGATGTCTTTCTCCACCCAGGTGAATGTAATACCTCCTTCCTTACTGCTCTCACTGAAACGCAGCAGAAATGTCCCCGGAGGCTTTGGGCTGAGGATCGCTCTCTCCCTCTCCTTACTGATGAAGCCCATAATATACCTGACAACACACACACACACACACATAAGACTACAGACGCATAACTGATAGAGCTGCACTGAAGCTTCAATGTTCAGGGACATGATGGACTGACTTAATTACTGAATAATTAATAATTCATTTCCTCCTACAGCATGGTTTGTACTAGTGTGGTCTTCCAGGGACAAGTATACGTCAGTGCGTAGCCATAGCTCTTAAAATCTCAGTCACGCACTTACAAAGTCAAGCTCTACAATGGAAACAGAGATATAAACAGTTTTATATCCAGGAGGAGTTAAGCAGCCGTTGTGTTATGTGTCTTTTGTCTCCTGTGGAGAGGTCTCCAGCGTTTTTTAACTCTATGGTCTTTTAAGTTTTTACGCTGGGGTCGTGTGGAGCTGCTGCGAGCGACACTTAAAAGAGTTCTCACCCTTCGTTCCACAGAGCGAGAATGTATTTCTTCACCAAGTCAATGATGTTATCCAGCCACACCCAGAAGGAGAAGCCTTTTCCCGCCATATTCTCCTGTGACAGAGAGAGAAAGACAGAGAGAGAAAGACAGAGAGTATAAGACAGGTGTAGTGAGAAACACAGACAGGGAGAGAGAGAGAACAGAGAGAGGCTTTGATATCATAGAACAAAAATCCAAAAGTATTGTAATAGTAAAAAATAACACACGACGGCGTAAATTTCAGTACAAAGAAATGTGGAGGACGTCGTCACGGCAACCTACTTTGCAAAACTTGGCCCAGGTGATTTGGCAGCCGGAGTAGTTAACACATGGACCTGAGAGGACAAAGAGGATTAAGACTCACAAACACAAAAAACACACACAAATACACACACAGACAGACAGACACACACACACAGACACACACACACACACAGACGTACATGCAGATACACAAACAGCAAACGCATACGGAGACTCGCGCACAGAAATCACATACCAACACACACTCAGACACACACACACACACACACACACACACGACAGATGTGTCCAAACGCAGACGCTCGCGTACAGTAAACACGTATAAACATACACGCAAACACACACTCAGCCTGTCTCTCTCTCTCTCTCTCTCAGACTCAGACACAGACACACACACACACACACACACACACACACGACAGATGTGTCCAAACGCAGACGCTCGCGTACAGTAAACACATATAAATATACACGCAAACACACACTCAGCCTGTCTCTCTCTCTCTCTCTCTCAGACTCAGACACAGACACACACACGACAGATGTGTCCAAACGCAGACACTCGCGTACAGTAAACACATATAAACATACACGCAAACACACACTCAGCCTGTCTCTCTCTCTCTCAGACACACACACACTCTCTCTCTCTCTCAGACACAGACACAGACACAGACACACACACACACACACTCTCTCTCTCTCTCTCTCTCTTTGGGAAAGACACAGTGCCATACCGAGAAGTTTCTCAGCGAGTGTGGTGAGCTGCTCAATGGTCAGTCCTCTCTTGGTGGTGGAAGAAAACTGCCAGCTGAGGACCTCCGCCACCTGGTCCCACGTCGCAACCGGGGGCTTGGTGAAGAAATTCACGTTCTACCCGACAGACGGGGAGTGATGGAGGGACGGAAAGATACAACGGAGTCAGAGACAAAAAAAACAAACAAACAACAGCCCTAGAGTATCAAGGAAAGGGGGCTTACTCAAACGGTAACTCAAAATACACAAGTGGTGACGATGAGTCCGGACCACTGACACTAGAGGGCGCTGTAGTTTGACTCACCTTGGGGTGGTTAGTTAACATGTTGTACCACAAGATGGAAGCCCATGCATTAGGCATCTGACAAATGTTGGAAATGACCACAACAGGAAGTGAGTGAGTCTGAGGGGGAAGAAAAAGAAAAACGAGAGAAAGAGAGAAAAACATGTGTGAAGTGAAATCATCTGTCAAGTCAGATTAGGTAATTTCTCACTGCGGCTTACACAACGTTTAACCGTGTGGGATTTTTCATACAGAAAAACGCCTAAAGCCAAATATAGGATATTTGTGGCGGTTTGCCAAAAGGTCACCAAAACGTTTCAACTCAAATCACAAATTTTCGTTATCGATATACTCAAATACAGAGGCTACCGTGGATTCAGGCTCGTTTTCCAAATGAACTTGATTTATCTTCTTGCCTGCTGTTTGTGCTGGTGGTTAACATTGTACCCTGCTGCTTCCAATTACACGCTACTCTCTTTCATTTCTGTAATAACCAGGTCTTATCAGCTGGGAGCTTGAACACGGGGAGACCCAAGGAGGATAGAGGTTCTGATTAAAGACGGGTTTGTTCTTTAACACGTCATTTAGCCACAGGGGTCAAATCAGCCCACCAGGAGCGCCGCGGAAACCGATTCGCGCTATGACCTCATCAGTATTCTACAGAAGTAACCAATCACTGCGAGATACGGGCTGGACTTTATCATCGGTTATGTGAATTATTATGTAAATTATTATGCAAATCTCTTACTCAAAGACCAATTTCTCTTTTTGTGCCTCATTCGCTGTAACTGTGAATTCGTGACGGGAGACGAATGTGTTCAAATGGGAAAAAAAAACTACCGGTGGGAAAATATGATTATGCTCATGAGAGAATTCATAACTGATATTGACAGTTTAGTTAACCGCTGCGTTTAGCTGACATTGTTCTGGTACATTTGTCAGTGGGGCATTGCAGTCACCTAGCCTGTGTGTGTGTGTGTGAGTGTGTGTGTGTGAGAATGGCCTACCTCAAGGTCAATCTTAAGACCCTGGTGGTACACCTCTGTTTCAAAGGTGATCAGATGCAGTTCTTCCGTCACTATCAGAGAGGCCTGTGGGTCAAAGGTCAAAAGTCAACGTCAAAGTAAAACGTTCTCACAAAAAAGAATTCCCAGTAACTACTACGCGATAATAACGGCGATGCTTTTCCTGCTACAAGCATGAATCGGTCCTTTCGGGTCGTTGAACACTTACGTCACTGTTGGTTCGTCCTCCATTACCACACCTCTGCTCCCTCAGAGTCTGAAACAGAGAGATTCCAGTAAGGACTACAGTTCCCATGGTGCACCACTATATTCATACCTAGAAACCTATACTTCGATACATTGCTTTGGCTGTGGCAGTTAAGTCTGAAGACACTGCCATTAGCGTCCTCAAAGCTAAGAGTAATGGGAGAGACACTGTCAACAAAGTTCAAGATTCGTTCATTCATTCATTTTCTAAACCGCTTATCCCAATTAGGGTCGCGGAGGGTGCTGGAGCCTATCCCAGCGTTCACTGGGCAAAAGGCGGGGAAACACCCTGGACAGGTCGCCAGTCCGTCACAGGGCAGGGTCAAGATTGGCTCGGACACTTCATTCGTCGTTCATCTATAAGAACGGTACTGACATTGGCTATAAGAACTCAGCTGGTACATCCAGTGTAAAGCATCAAATTCTCGGTGACAGTAACTCTAAGGGGACAACACAGCTGTGATGTGATGCGAACTTTGTGACCCATTCAGTAATGTCAAGGATGCCGTCTCACTTATCGCTTAAGCAAGACTGATTCAGTGGGCATGATTTAATACTATCTGAAACCATCTAGGAATAAATCAAAGGGGGAAAAAAACAAAAAACAAAAAAAAAACATTTGAAGTATGTCTCATTTGACAAAGGACTACACTTCCTACAGTCCCCTATGGACTACATTTCCCACTGGATCCACTCACCAGGTGTTTGAACTCAGCAGATAGGCTCCCATTATTGGACTCCTCCATGTTCATCACTTTGGTGTTGGTGCCAAGAATGTTAAACTTACGAGAGCTGAAAGCACAACAATAGTGAGGGACTGGAGACTAAGCTGAAAACTGAAAATACAGGAACTGAATGACTCAGCATTTGTTTCACAAGTTACAAACAGAAAAGATAACTCACCCTCGAATGGCTGCAACGTCACCTGACTCTCTGCAGTCGGGGAAGAAAGAGAGAGAGAGAGAGAGAGAGAGAGAGAAAACATGCACGGAAGAATGAAAGACTGAGTCAGTTTCGATATCGATTTACATCAACTTAACACATTTTACTTGCAAATTTACATCCACTTAACACATTTTACTTGCAAATTTACATCAACTTAACACATTTTACTTGCAAAATGTTTGTTTTTTATCATCATTTGTTTCCTCATTTTGACAGAGCGCACTCCACACTCACTTGTCAATGCAGACTTTGATTTTCAGTTGGTAGTTTAGTTCCGGAAACTTCACCAGTAACCTGAAAGAGAGAGACAGAGTGTGCATCCAGACCTATGGGTCCAACTCTTTACCAGTTACCTGTTACCAGTTACCAGTTACCTCTCTCACGACACTTGAGTGTTATCCAACAGCAAATTCATCTAAGCTCTTACTTTAAATGGTTGGGAAGGAGGGAGGGAGACAGGGAGGGAGAGAGAGACTTACCTGACTTTATTGGTGAACTGGACTCCTGTCTTGATGACCAGGGGTCGATCAGGGTGCATGGGCATACAAGGCTGTCTCTCCACCACAAATGCACTAAAAATAAGTGACATTTTATAATTACGTCAACGGTCCATGATTATACTTATGCCAATGGTCACTTTACATTTTTCCATATGTCAAGGATAATCTACAAATCTAATTCGTAGATAAGCACGCTAGCTACCTCTGTCACCTCAGGTTTTTGTTTCAAATCACCAACTAGCTAAATAACGTGTTAGCTTAGGTAGCTAGCGTGAGGTTGTTACAATCCTTTAGTCCAACATTGCTAGCGGGATTACTGTAGTTTACCTAGACATGCCAACGAAAAGGGTAAAAACAGGTTCTGTGGCTGTTCAACTTGATGAATGCTGGCAGCTGAGGTGAGTAAACACTGATCGTGTGCTGGGGGGGGGGGGGGGGGGGGGGGGTAAATTGGTAATATAATCACTGTCTGATTAGAGTGTTTCAATAAGCTGTCTAATAAGGTTTCATTTTGGTTCAAATGCTGCTTAACTAGGCAGCTACTTATTTCAAAGCAGCAGCATGGGTGACTTGACTATTGACTGCAGAATGACGGTCAATCTGAACGCAAACACATCTGGCTCTCACATTTAGCTCAACAGCCTGGAGATGATTGTTAAAGCTCTAGCTGTCATTCACCCTGTGTATGTAAGTGTGTGTGTGTATGTGTGTGTGTGTGTGTGTGTGTGTCATACCTCTTCATAAGGTTTCTAAACAGATCAACTATCTTCTCCTCCAGGACGGGTCTGTGTTGAATAATGGGATCTCCTTTATACGACACCTTCTGCTGTAGCTCCTCCAGTTTCTTAATCTGCTGCCTGATCTGCAACTGAGACTCAGCCAGGGAAGTAATCCTGAAGAAGAGAGAAATAAATACATGAATGAAATTTCATTAATACTTTTTTTTTTAAGTGTGTGTGTGTGTGTGTGTGTTCTGGCTATTTTAGACAAACGAGGACATCTGTTTTACCATGTCTCCAGACGGTCCAGGCAGATATTGGGTGGTCCTCCAATACAGGCAATCTGCTGTCTTCTCTTCCAGTCAGCTAATTCCTCGTCAGTTAGGTTCTTCTGGACAAAATCCATTGCAGACAGCAAGCCAGCCATTTCTGTCACAATTTGCTGCACCGGCAAGGAAAGTAACAACAGAGAGGTTGAACGAGGAAGACCTAAAATACAATCTTAGGAGCATGCACAGTGGCGCTGATGGAAACTAATGGTTAAACCTGAAAAGGCTGACTCTATGGCCTGGTGAATTTGGGTCAACTCTGAAAAACACCTGACCAGCGGGAAACCTGAGAAGATGTGTCGTTGCTAGCCAACGGTTCAAGACAAAAAGATTACATTCGATATTTTTGTTACAATTATACCTTAAGATGACCCCAAGTGATTACGGTTTTAATAAATGGAAAAAGCGACAGAGAACTGGTCTGGTCTGGTTCCTCTTTTTAGATTACACAGTTGAGAGAAAACGTTGTAGATTAAGATCCAGCCAAAACCATCGCATCATGGTGGTTTACAGTGATGCCATTTTTTTTTTTTTTTTAAATGGTCGCCCACGGCAAAATCCATCTCACGCTGGTCTTATCTCGCCTACCCTCCTGAGCTGGTCCAGGGCGCTAAGCATCTGTTCTAGCTGGGCCATCTTCTGCCGGGTGGCTGCGGCCTGGCTGTTCCCGTTGAGGTCTTGAGACAACTCTGGGAAACAAACAAACAAAAAAAAAACAAATCAAAACAAAACAAACAAACAAAACAAACAAGACTAAGTCAATATTAGCACGGGAGAAATCCGTTTGATCGACAAACTAGAGAACGTCAATAGTCCACTCGACCCTCCGCAGTCGCGTACGTAGCACGATGTTTGGATCCACGCGCGTGACACCTACTTCGACAACCATGACGACTAAGCTGGGTAATTCGTTGATTCATGGTCTAGGCTTAATTAGAGCCAACATGCAGTGGGACATGCAGCTCTCAGTGGAACAGAGAGACGGGCTGGATGAGCTAATTCAATGTTGTGTTTAAAGAATATGATTATCGTTAGGGTATCAAGACGTAATTCCACAAACAAACACCGATAGAAATATGAGCTGTGAAGACATTAAAAATGTTAGAAAAGATGACTGGCGTAAAGAGGTGTCCGGAAACAGTTACGATAATAGTTATGAGCAATCCTATGTGTTAGTTGGAACACGTCAAAATCATTTGCGAAATGAGTTCTGTGAGTAAGAACAGATTGTTCTGATACAGGATATAAATTAATCGAAGCGCTTGAGATATGACTGACAGGGGAAATTAGCCAGGAGTAATAACAAGACAAGCCCAAACACCCAGTGGATAACTCTCCATTTTCTGCATTAATTCTAAGAGGCTGTTTGAGGGAAATATCCAGGGACACATTTGGCACGATTTAAAGCACTGGAACAAACACGCTAAAAACGATTTCACGTCGTAGAGGTGAGTATCATAACAGACATAGCATAGTTATAACCTTTAAAAGACATATTGTATCTTAAAGAGAAAAATGTAATGGAGGACAGTGATAATGGAGAGTAAGCACTGGATCTTGGCATCGGGGACTGAAGCAGGTCGATTCCCCACTGTCGCAGAATCGCTGCATTGATGTGGGTTGACTTATAAACGTAATGGCTGGAGTGATCCCAAGAATGATCCGTCACAAAGTATTGGAACCAGACCTTTACTTAAGATCAACAGCGATCCACACTGATGAACAGTTCTCCAACAGCAGCTGGGATATGATCTGTTTATAGTAAGAGAACTGAGGATTCTACCCTATTTCCACCGAGTCTCACTGAGCACCTACTGAATAATGATAGCTCTACGGCCTAAGCGGGTCTCACGAAAAAGGATTTCAAAATGTTCCAGAAAAGACTGACCCTTTTCGTTTTATAGGATTCTGGGAATTTTTTTTTTTTTTTTTTAAACTCTTCTTAAATCAAATCCATACAACTGACATTGTAATAAACCTCTGGAAGATCCTTTACTTTGAGCTCTCTGTACAAAAGGCTGCTTCCTTAAGACTCTTAAAATTTTCCTTCCTTCAGATGTTCTCGGTTCTGTGGTGTATCCTTACCTCCAGCACTCTTCAGAGTTTTATAATTGAAGTCAAAGTCATCTTGAAGGTTCTCCAACATCTTCATCTTCTGTTCCATATCCTGCCGAGAGAGAGAGAGAGAGTCACAGTCACTCTGACGCAGTGTGAAAAAAACAGAGACAGCGACAGATGTCAGGGTTGCACGATAAGGCGATATTATCATGCTCGTGTAATACTGTTTAGTCGTGATAATTGTTTTCACAGCTCCTGGCAAACGGCCAACAGTCACAGACAAAAATATGGCCATTTTGGCGCTTGATATCTTTCACTCTCTCTACCGCACTCGCGCTCTCTCTCTCTCTCTCTCTCTCCTATTAAAAGAAACTTGAAACAACATGTACATTGATTTAGCGTGCAAGTTCTGTGAAAAAAGATGTCAGCTCCCGTCGAGAAGAGGAATGCAAACATGCCTCACTCGGTTTACGAGCTAAGTACATGAAGCTTACAATTATGCTTAAAATTATGCTACAATTATACTTTTTCTGACATTTCAGCTTCTTGAACAACAATAATATCATTTATCGTACAAGAGTATCAACACCTCCCAAGCCTAACAAATGTATTAGGAGTTTATAATAACGTGAACCTACACCATGCTAGTCACAAACCCAAAGAAATTAGTATGATAAAAAGGGCCTTCACTGTTAGGCTCACTCTGACTTCAACTTTATTTCATGATGGTTAATGATACTTACGCGGTCTTTGCATTTGTCAACACCAACAAGGAAGGCAAATGGAGTCTCATGAGAGACTAATCGTAATAGAAACTTATAAGCACCCTTATTGTGTGTGTCAAAGCCTGCCCCCCCCCCCCCCCCCCCCCAAAACATTACTTAATAATGTACTTGAAAACACAAAATATAGCATTGATGTATATAACTTTAAGAGAAAAAAAACGTTGGTGTTTAAAGTGACTTATTCCAAACCCAGCAGCATTCCTTGACTAAGACGTAATCTGTGAGGCAACACCACCTATGTCAGGAAATGACTACACATAATTTCCTTGTATCTCATGACACAAAAAAAAAAACAACAAAAAAAACAGACCATTGTTCTTGTCCCCAGGCAAACCAGCTTCCCGTAATCTCTCAGCTGTAAGCGTAGAGAGCTTGCTAAGCTATTTATTGAGAGCTTGGCGTGTCTTTGTGATGACGGCAACTCACCTGCACCCTCTTCCTGATATCCTGTAGATTGTGCTCCAGAATCTGTTGCTTCTCTGTTACTACGGTACCAGTGGGATGAGCCGCCTGTCCGTCCTTCAATAAAAGAATAAAACGTTTACTTAGCTAACACAGGGCTGTGCGCTTAACAGGAATGAGAGACGATGTTACAATTTGTAAATGACGCTTTTATGGGAAATAGATCAGAGCAAGAGCAATTTCCAGAAAAAAACCTCTGTGGCTCATCGCCCACAAAGTAAGGTCCGGACATTCTGGCTACATTTTGAACACACTTACCCATGTAACTCTCTCACTAATAAATGGCAAAGTGCGTGTTAGAAGTGGCCCTAACGCGGGACACAGCACCTTAACGGCTACACACTTGGTTCGTATTTTGCCTGTCTGGGATGTCGCCTTGAACGAAAGCGTCCGCTAAATGCATGAATGTAATGTAATGTAATGTAAAAGTCCGTGTGTTCCTTGCGGTCTGTGTACGTGTGCATGTTGTATGTATGTATGTATGTATGTATGTATGTACCTGTTGGGCAGAGGTGGCGGTCTGAAGCAGACGCTGTTCCTCCCATAGGCAGCGAGCCACAATGCGAGCGATCTCCATGGGCTTCTCCAGGTACTTGCTCTGTAAGTGTTGCTTGATACGCCTCAGGTTGTGTTGGTAGAGCACGTTGTTTTCCTGCAGAAAGCGGCTGTACTGCTGGTCGATCTCTCCCAGGAGGTTGTGGAACACGAGCGTGGCGTGGGACTCTTTATTGGCGGCGTACGCCCTGCGAGGGGGGGGGGGGGAAGGAAGATTCGGTTGAGTTGAGCCGGTCCCTGGATCCCAGGTCAAAAAAAAAAAAAACCCCGAGACTCGACCGATTCCAACCTGGCCTGAGACTGAAAGTCACTGAGTCTCGTACAAACCGGACCAAGACTGTGCCGGTCTCGCAGAGCGTCTCCGGACATTTGTAAAAAAGGTAGATAAACCGGTAAATGTTAAAATCTTGTTTTAAGAATGTATTGTGAATGATAATTCATGAATGGAGTGTGGTCATACTGGAAACTACATTCAAATTGTGGTCAGATTTACACTTGACACCCATACCCAGACTGTCGCCACCCACACGTCCAACCAACCAACCAGAAACAAGGCAAAGATCAAGAACTTTGCGCCACTTTACAAAACCACCTTAAGATGAAGACTTTGTCTTTAGCAGAGAGAGGAAGGCGACGTGAGAACTTAGGATTGGAGCCAACGATGGTCGGGGACACACAGAGATTTATCAAAGTTGACTGAAGTAGTTGCGCAAATGTCATTCAATCTTTTTTTCAATCTCTGAGAGTTATCACAGAGCAGGTCGTCAAATCACCTAAGAATGGGTTAAATAATTGTCAGTGGTTAAACTGAAAATTCCAGACCGATTCACTGGCAGTTTCCCAAGTGGGAACAAAGAAAACAGCTCCTGCGTGCGCTGGCATCAAAACTGCCTCAGCTTTGTTGGATTTCCAAGACAGGTTCAGTTAGAGAGAAAAAAAACCCCCCAAAAAACCATATACTGCCTTTCCACGAGGCAAAACAAAACTGCTTTGCCTCTCAATTTACTAACTATCGCGACTTATGTTTCAGTTAGGAAAACCAAAGGCTCTTTATGACTCCCTATGCACTGTGAAAGTTATCTGTGCTCGTGTATGTGTGTGTGTGTGTGTGTGTGTGTGTGTGCGTGTGTGTGTTTGGGGGGGGGGCTAGGGTGTTTTATGCTCACATTTCGAATATGTGGTCAGTCTAATAGCCCCTCTGTGCTAAGGCTGCCCATCCATGGTTCATCCATAAAACAATACAGAGGCAACAGGGTTATGAGGTCTTAAGATCATTCGGTGGAGTTATTCTGATTGGCCAAGCAGCAAGACACTGAAATGCATTGCGAGGGCTCCTAAGAGCAATGCATATTACTGTCAAATGGATCCAGGTAAAAAACAAACAAACAAACAGAAAAGGCCCTTCATGTGAATGTTTGTAAATGCATGTTGTCATTTCTAAATGTCTTCCTTCCAAAACTGCTGACATCACAATATCTTTCACCTCCCCCACTAAATTCACAAAGGTTGTGAGAAACTAAAACACACACACGACCCAAAAAAAAATACAACAGATAGCACAAAGAAAACCACAGTACACTGTATCACATAGCCACTGGTGCTGTAAGCATGATCTGCAAAACTTTGCAGAACATTCCTGGGTGAATTTTACAGTCTTTGATAAAATATGAGGAATAAAGGCTTAATACCTTTTTTCCTGGAAATTATTCATGCGCTGTGGTTGTCAGGAGAACAAAGCATTTCTAACAGAGAATTAATGTTGTTAAATGCATTCAGTCATGTGAAGTTTGGAATGAGGATGGCTTGCAAGAAAGGTGCTGAACAACTCTTGCTTGTTTGTTTCTAAAGATAACCTTCCATGTACACACACACACACATAGAAACCACACTGCTTCCTCAACCTCTCAACACAAAACGGGTGAGTGATGCTACCTTCCGTTACTTAATAGACACTGAAAGTATTTTTGCGACATTCTTCAAGTGTTCAGCAGAACTTGGACAGTTCTTAGGAGGCCGTACCCCGCCCGGGACACCAAATGACAAATCGCGCATTCCATTCTAACTTTTTGAGGACCACTGTTCGCCATTGCACCACTCGGCTTTTCAGTTGACTAACCTCTGACCGCGCCGCAACTCCTGCCATGTCATGTCAACTTTCAGAATGCCTCTTTCATCAATGAACCATTTCCATCATGTGAAATTTGATTGGTTGACCATTCCTGATGCAACTGTTACGCTGTAGCATCTGAAAAACCCCACCTTATCTGTTTGGTACTGAATGCTTACACAAAGTATCAATAAACCTTTAGCGAAAACGTCCACCAGAGTGATAACAGATGGTCCAGACTGTCATGACGTGGCATGTATGTTAACCCGGTTATGACATTATCTTTCTGATATCTGTTGTAACACATTTTATGATATACATAGATATGCCAGCTTACATGAGTCAGAGCAATTTGCTAGCTGGCTAGCCTGAGGTGGGGATTTATGCTAAGTGCCGCAACAGTGATTAGCGGATGTTGTTGGACAAAACATCTTCAAATAGTTTTTTTTTTTTTTTTTTAAAACGTCAACCCCATCCAACAGGAGTTAAGATTACACAAGATGACAAACCCTTTGGCTTGTATCATGATTTACGTTTACATCATTTTTGAATCAGTAAGACCACATTAATTACATTAAAAAAAAAGTCATAAAGGTATTGTGTTTCTGTCATGACCACTAAGTTATGTTTGTGGCTAATGCAAACTGCTGAACCACTACAACTCTGTCATTCTTCTTTAATAACAGTAAGCCATGGAGTCTCCTATGGGTAAAACAGCCTCTTATCTTTATGAGTATTTCACAAACAATACAGGGAAACAAAGCTGCAGTTATGAATATACACCTCCGCACCATGGGAAGACAGCACTCATTTTATTGGAACATTGTTGACTATGAATGTAAAAAAAAAAAAAAAAAAAAAAAAAAAATACAAGCAACAAGTACAACAGCAAACAAAATACAAACAACTGCGCATCAAGCAAAATGAACAGCATAGGGCTGGGCGGTACGGCATAAGATTTATATCACGGTATAATTTGAAGCACGGACGGTAACGGTATATATCACGGTATATTCGTTTTTCTTAAAGTTTCAATATAAATGCTTCTGAAGGGGTAAAGCACTGGTATGGCATCTGTGTGGCACCTGTTACTATACTCTTAATGGTATTCTTTTTTTTCCCCTCAAGTAAGGTTTCAGCTACTCATGCACTCCTTGACAACCCCTCCGTCACTAAATGGTTTTCTACGTTGACCCAAAATCCAAGAGACTTTAATGGAACATTCGTTAGCACGTTGTTGGGTGGTGAATGAATGTGTTAGGATTCTGGTGGATCAATCATATTGGGCTCTCAGATCACTTATTTTCTGTGCCCTCAGTTTGAACTTGAGTGGGTATGTTTCCTCAGAAGACTTGTGCGTTGTCTCATAGGGGACACTTCACATTGCCACTTTTAATAATCGCCACGGTCTCGGAATATATGAGACATACTGGTTTTGAACTGCCCGTGGGAAGAATGAACATGTATGAGTCTGTCCATTCTTGATTCAAAGCTCTGTTTTTTCTGTCTACTTTTCTCTTTTTAGAACACGCCATGTGAAATTACTTTTCTGACTCACTTATTTCTCTGACTACTGTCTCTCCTCTCGTCTCTCTCCCCTGTGTGTGTGTGTGTGTGTGTCTCTCACTTACTGACTGACTCGAGTCACAATGGTTGTCAGAATGCATAGATTTGACTGGCTGAGTAGCATCACGTGAGATGATTTACAACGCATGCAACTGGACTACGAGTTTCCCGAGCCACTAAACCAGTGGCATGAAGGCTGGAAAAGCAGCGCCGGTTAAAATAGAAACGCTCTGTCAAAATTTAATAACTCTCAATAACTGAACAGCTTTAGGTCCGGTGTGGTGGCCTACCAAAAATTCACACCATACGGGAAATTAAAACCGGTATACCAGATGAGCCGGTATACCGCTCAGCACTAGAACGACATAAAACCTTGTAGAATTCCAGGAATTCGCAAGCAAAGAGAAGTCTACAGTCATCCTTGCCACATCGGAATAACAGGTGTTCATACAAGGTAGTGCCAAGTTATCACATCTAACATAACATAACGCTTTAGACGACCGACTACCAAAGTCTTGTGACAAAGATCTGGTATGAAAACCTCTGGCGTCAGGACTAGCTGTGGGAAGAAATCTAATCGTGACGTGAGGGTGATAAGGCAGATGCCATGGACATTTATGAACTGCAGTCGCTGTTTATAACATCTGTTATGACAAGCATGAGACGGTGCACTGTCATCCTTCTGATGGAGTGTTATGGTGTTAACACAGCACCAGTTACAGTGGGTATTTGTGCGATACCACCTATAAGTCAAATTGTGTATCCTTACTGCAATGCACAGAGAGGGCTAAACATGGCGAAATGGACAACTGAATAAGGAATAAATCAACTGAAATTAAGAATGAAAAAATAAATCAAAATGAACAAATTGAAAATTGCATCAATATTTTAGACATTAAGTCAGAAGTTACTTATATAGTGTATATAACTGCACGTATCTCTGTGGAAGTGAAGCAGGAAACCTGCCAGTCAAACGTCACCTGTCACCAGTCAGTATCAGTACTACAAACATTAGGGTAAACCAGATTCACCTCAGACACACAGATCACTAAATAACAAACCAACAAATAAACATACATTTTGTCCACCGTTAAAGAAGTTCTACTCACATACACAATTTTTTTTTCTTTCTTTTTTCTGTTTTGTTATCCTCGGCATATGTAAAAAAAAAAAATACGAACTAAAAAATACGAAGTATACAAACTAAAACATGCAGCTTTTTTTTGGGTGAGATTTTATGCGTGAAAGTGAACGCCGTTATTTTCACGACAGTTTAAATTACCAGGGAAGCGCGACGGGGTTTCTCTAATGAGGTCTATATGCTAATAAAGTGCAGTTTCAAAGAATAAGACTGCACGAGAACAGCAAGTGTCGTGTGAAGAAGCAGTAAGGACCCAGTCATTTTTCCGGGGATTGTGGTCAGTGCTCTGCTTTGAGGGTGTGTATTATAAAAATCATCTACGCATCATCTTTTGCCAGCTCGTCTTCCGGTTTTAACACGCTCAGTGTCCCACTACGAGAGCCGAATATACTAAGAAAACAAAGCCGCAGCAATACGCAATATTAGTCATCCAACCACCACTTGGCTTCTTCTGAAACGCACACTGTTTACTGTGTACTGACTCATTCTGACAATGCCTTTGTTTGCATTATAACAAAAAGAATGTAAAGAAGTATCCCCCCCCCCCCCCTCACCCACCCCCTGCCTTGTACGCATCCTTTCCTCTTTTCCTCTTTATATAAGCCTACCTTGGTTTTTTTTTTTTCTGCTTTGCATAAACTGCTTGATTGAGGCAGTTCTGATAGGGTTATTCTCAGCTACTTAACTCACACACATTAGCCTCCCACCTAACACGCCAAAACGCGAAACGCTGACATCAGTAAACTCCTCCGCCCTTCACTTTTACTCGATGCGCCTGTTTGTGTGAACTCACCAATCCTGACTTTCAATCCAAGGGGCGAGGAACTGGCGAAGCTCCATGGGAAAACTGTCGCTGTACAGGTGATACAGCTGCTCCAGGTAACGCGTCTCCAGCTGCTGCAATTGGTTCCACTGGGCCATGGTGACCCTACACACACACACACACACACACACACAAAAAAAAAGGGGCAACAAATGGAGACCCCCCCCCCCGCCCCCCCCAAAAAAAAAAAAAATGAGAGAAAGAGAAAGCAAGAAAAAGAAGTCACTGAAGGTGCATGAATTATCAAACTACAAAGATTTCAAATTTAGAATAAAAACCCTGGTGCATTCTTCGGGAATAAAGAGGAAGTTTGTTACTTTCTGTGTCAGTTTGTTGTACAGAGTCGACGAAGGCAAAAAACAGAGGACACCCCCCCCCCCCCTCGTGGAAACGGGAGATTTGTTTTGTTTGGAGACGCTGCCATAAGAACTACATACAAAATCAGTGGCGAGAGTGACAGCAGAAGCCTTGACATCCGCTAACTGAGGAAACCTCGGAAGCCACGACGAGAGTGTCGACTTCCATTTCTGCCAACGACTTAACTGCATGCGCACACAACATCCTGTTCGAGACAGCGCTTCAACAAGTTCAACAAGTTCAATTTTTTTCATATTAAAATGTAATTGTAGTAGATTTTCAAAGACAGAAAAGAAAAAAAAAAACCTGACACGTATACCTGGATCTACAGACGCAAACCGAGAGAAAGGGACGCAACAAAAATGTGCATGCACGTCCCTGTGTGCGTACACACACACACACACACACACACACAAACGTGCTTTATACCAGTGCATGCATGCATATGCGTGCGCATACCCTCCCACCCACGCATGCACACACACACACACACACACACACACACACACACACACAGGTGAGAGGATTTGGAGGTTAAATGTGATGAGAATTAAGTAAATGATGAAAGGAAAGCAGACCGCGAGAGTGGCCACACAAGTGAAACCAGCTGTGACATTTTTACAGGCTGCACTTCTCCTTTCTCTAAAAACCCATGCACCAGGCTCTGCTCTCATTCCATAAGGCAGCGAAGGGGAAAACAAGAGAGTGTGTTCACAGCTAACCAGGGAGCGGTTTTAACATGCAAATGGTTAAATATCCGCAGAGCTTAGTCTTTACACCACTACTTCTTCATATACCAACAAATAACTAACTAACTAACTAACTAACTAAAACCTCAAATGTGCTATATGAAACATTTGCAACA
The DNA here is from genome assembly GCF_902362185.1 of Chanos chanos. Taxonomy (NCBI): domain Eukaryota; kingdom Metazoa; phylum Chordata; class Actinopteri; order Gonorynchiformes; family Chanidae; genus Chanos; species Chanos chanos. The sequence goes on from NC_044510.1 coordinate 9,090,236, forward strand.
CATTCAACTTTTAAGTTTAAGGGTTGCCAGATTGTGTTTAAGACTTGTCAGTGGGGCTTCAATATTCGTTTCCCTAAGTTTTTCTTAACTTTCTGTCATTAAAGTAGTTGAAAGGGAAAGACTGTTCTGCTGAACAATAAATTGGCAACAGTGAAGAGCTATTTTTACTTCCCTCCAGATCAACGCCTTCCCATTATGTCACAGCCGTAACGTAAGACTGACTGATCTTCAGATGAGTAATACCCTCAAATGGACTTATTGATTTTTTTTTTTTTATCCTTTCTCTGATGTCTGTTGAGATCAATATCGGCTGTTTCAAGATGAGAGAAATAATTAAACTTCTCCTCACGGGGCAGATTCTGACAACTGCGGGCATCCATCTATCATTATCAGGATGCAGCTGGACACTGAAGTGCTACAATAGGAGCCAGACCTTGAAGAAAATAATCGGTGTCAAGTTTTCGAGAATGGAGTAAAACATACAGCACACACACGGAACTAGAGTCAAGTAACCAGAGTCGTGGAGGCTAACATCAATAAGCTAACCATGTAGTATTAGCTACGCAAGAGGGAATAAAATACACATGCATACACACGCACACATACACACTCAGACACACACTTCCTTTGTAACAGATATGTTTTGTGGTAGAACTTCAACGGTCTTGATTTAGTTAACTCAGTGTTATTTCAAAATGTCATCAAGAATGAGTCACCGCACTTGAGGGGGGGAGACAAAAGCGGGTCCAGACTCTTGTTAGCAAAAAAACTCAAGAGTGGAACAGATGTGTAAGCGATCGTTATCTCAAGATGGCATATAATTTTAGAGGGGTGTTACAGGGATAAATAATTTCATCAACATTTGATTTTTTTTCTTTCTGTCACATTTGTTTTGTAGAAACAATCTGCAAAACAAAAGCCAGATTCTTCTTTACTGGGCTTCCAGTTGAGAAAAAATCAAGATTTCCTACTTTCGTCTAAAACAAAGAAACATACGATAAAAAGTAAACAGTCCAGGAGCCTAATTTCCAGTTTAAGGAATCGCAGCTATCATTACACTTTACTTTCACCTCAACAGTCCACATTACTGGAAAAAAAACCAAGTCCTGTCTCTCAAGCAAGAGCCAAAACTGAACAGCTGAGAAAACATTTTTGAAAAAAGAAACTCTCCTTGTTGAGCAATATTTCTGGAGACTGTGCTGTAATACACTTTATTCATTGTTGTTTGTTTGTTTGTTTGTTTCACATTTCTCAAAGCTTTCGTCTGAAATTGTCACAACCACAAATTATGTGAATTGCTAATAAAGCAAACGGAGACTCATCGCTATTCACCTCTCTATGACCTCAACATCATTCTCTGTGGTGAGCTTAAAAAAAAAAAAAAAAGAAAAATTAACCTAGTCACCATGACAGATTTCCAGCAGCAACTCTCTTTTTCTTTCCTTTCTGCTCTCACCCCTCTTTGTCCTCTTCTCTGTCACCTGTGACTATCTCCCTCAACTCTCATAACTTAACGGTGGTGAAGCCCCTTGCTAGCATTCAAACAAGCCCCAATGATATTACGATTAACGTTAATGAATATTAATATTGATGGACACGCAAAAGAATGGCGCAAAAACGAATGTTTCCCCCCCAGCTGTTTTTCAAGTTAAGTGCTGTAGCTAACATGTTTATCAGAAAGATAACTGTCACAGTTGTGTGGTTGCAGGCTACACGAGTACTAACTGAAGGCTAGATAGTGCTGTAGCTTGATGCTAACTGAGAGGCACTTGCGGCTGGTAAGCAAAATAAATTCAGTAGCCGCTAGCCAACTAGTTTAGCTATGCATACACGGCAGACAAAGACAGCATTGTGCATCTCACGTGCAGTAAAATGAACGAGAAAAGGGAAATCTGGACATTTGCCATTTCTGCGTGAAAAGAAATGTTGTTTTGTTTGTTCTATTTGCCATAAACTGGCCACTTCAGAAATAGTGTACAATGAGTAAATTGGGGCTAATGGCTTCACGACTATGGATTAATGCACTGAAGACCATTTCATGGGTTGTTTTGGGTCGAATTTCCTCTTGATGCAGGTCAATATTTGCTCTATTTTACAATTTAAAATAAAATCAAACCGACTATCATTCTGGCCCGTCCACAGTGACTTTTTTAGCAGTCAAACCCTCCAGCCCTTCCGTCGCAAAACTTTCGAATGTTCTCCACAGTGTCACTTATACAGTTAGATCCAGTGTTTTTATTAACCCATTATGGTGTTGATAGTTTGAAAGTTCAACTCCAATATGTGTGAATGGACTGTCTGCAGATGAGCACCAGACCACATTCTACAGATATATGAATACCTAATTTTATGTACACCCATTAAAGGGAGTACCACTGCAGGGGACAATTTGTACTAGTCTAGGTACGTGACGTCACGCAATAGAGACAGCCCACCAAAACACGATGTGTTTCATATCTATTTACTTACATACTTAAGATGGCCAAAAAAACAAAAAAAAAACAACAACCAAAAAAGAAATTCAGGTCAAACCACCGCGCTCACAGTCAGGTAGCAAATTTTTTGCCGAATCATCAGAACAAGCTCAGTTGCTTTCGGAAGACTAACATGCAATGTTTCTTTTTCACACCATCCTCAGAAAGGTCACATTAACCAAAATGGGAAACTGAAATAAGGGCCACAGTGTGACAAAAAAAAAAAAAAAAAGGTGTGTTAATGGGGGGGGGGGGGGGGGGGGGGGGGGGGGGGAGGATCAGACTTACAGACAGACCAGCAATGAAGAATAAGCCGGTTCTGTAACAGTAACTGGCATCAAAGAGATTCAAAAGAATCTGGCTGACAACAACTGATTTCATAATTACTTTATCCTGTTGCATACCTGTGGCACAACTGATCACAAGTTACAAGGAAGTTCAGAAGGTGAGTTCAAGTGGGAAAACAGATAGGATCTTTTTTACTGTAAACTGGCACAAACTTCCTTGTTGTTTTGGCTTGGGTGACAAAACATGCAGTCACGATGTTTTATAGGCATTGGGTTAGGAAATAGCTGAATAGAACGCAGATGAGGTGCAGTTAACAATAATGTGGAACAGTTCTCAGTTCAACATTCTAAAAATAACAGGCACTGTATTCTCATTTTCATCCAGGAATGGAATTTTTAATTCAGTTTCTCATCCGCCTGCGATAAAACATCTTTGTTTAAGCTAACTCGTTAATTCATTGAACTTGTTTGACGTTATATAAGAGTGACACAGCTCTGTTTTCTCTGGCGGCCACTCACATTGCTGGCTTTTTCCCCAATGCCGGCAGGAATGTCAAACGAGTGGGACAAACTTAGCGGACTGATACTTAGCACGACTGTGGCAATGGGCATTGCTACGAATACGGGGATATCAAAAGAGCTGGGTTAGCATTTTAGCACTGAAGCTCAAACTGTTATTGTTCAACTCTGTCTGAATAATAGGATTGACGCAAACCATTACTTTGGGTAACCTCTATCAATCTTACTACTTTTTCATGAAACGGTCACAAAAACATGAACTGGCATCGTACTTTTGAGAACTGAGAGTTAGCCCTTTGAATTTTCCTTTCTCTGCACATGTATGTATTCATGCTTAAAGATGGACAGACATACAAATGTCTCTCAGTTGGTCTCAGATCTGACCGTCACCAAATGAGAGGACAAGAATGTTCCGGAATAATCCAGTTAATCTTTTATTGTCTAATACTGAACTTTAAACTTTGGACTTGAAAGGCTAAGCACTAAAACTTGCTACTCATAAACTTTTTTGATCCATCGATTCCAAACAACTACTGATCTCTCACCTATCAAAAGTAGGCTAAAATGTTTGTATTAAAATCTTATCTGTTCCTTCGTAAGACAATTATTTCAAGCGAAGACTGCTACAAAGAGAAAATAAGACAATGGCAAGGTACTATGCCTTCATGTCACAAATGCCTAACAAAGTATAGCCTACACACACACAAACACACACACACACACACACACACACAGAGCGAGAGAGAGAGAGACTCTAGACTCCTGCCCTACAAATCTATCTGTGGATGGTGACCAAATGTTTCCCTGCTTCGCTAATTTACATAGGTAAAAGACTGATCAATAAACTGTGACTCTAAATGGTGTTCAATCACTCAATACAAAATCACTGTCTCCTATGAAAAAACAAAAACAAACAAATAAAAACTTGTTTATTAAGCCCAACCACTAAACAGCATGCTCTGAGCTGCGGACTCTTAATCGAATCACATGGAATGTAAGTTATAAATCTTTGTTTCATCAGATCTGTATCTGAGATTGCTGGATGTTTCTTTCATACTGTGACGTGGACTGTGTTCAGTACCTGGAAAAGGGAGTACAGTATCTTTCCCTGTAGCAGAAACCGTGATTGATACAACCTTGCCTAGGCCTTCTGTCCCTGTGGAAGGCCTAGACCAGAGACCAGAAGAATGAATCCTTTATTCTAGTAGAACAGATCATTTTAATTCTGAAACTTTGTGGTAGAGTGACTCAGAAGCGCAATAAAAACCTAGTGACCAATTTACGTTCACCGCATTCTGAAATGCATGACAGCATTCCCGTAAACATTTCTTGAAGATATCTTCCGCAGAGTAACTGCGATAAGCAAATGGATTGGTCTTTTTATTGCTCTGGTATTAATTCTGGACAGTTCTGTAAACGACGTACAAGTACCTACTGTGATTAAACGCGGGGTGATTTAGGTGCTGCGAGAGATGGCAAAGAATTGACCGTAGCAAATAACTTTTCTCTCAAGTGAGTGTTTTCCGGTTAAAACGTTTAGGAGGGGCAGAATCTTGCGCAAAAATAATAACCTGTACAGCCCTGACGGACCATGTGTGTCCTTCTGAAAAGACAGGTGAAATTTTAACCATTACGAGTTTGACTCGCTTTGCGTGGAAAATAAAACTCCCTGCAAAAATCTGAAACGACGGAACCGAAAATGTCGACGTTACCACCGAGAGGGACCCAATCTGAAGCCATCTACAGATTGACACTAGAGGATTCCCTCGACCAGTATACTGGAAGCCATTACGTCATGGTAGGATCTGAAGCGGGACTACCCCAACGAGAGAAGGGGAGAGCGAGTGAGAAAGAAGAGAGTACACGCCTTCTGTTTTAAATGTGAGAATACATACATTACAGAAGCAAAACCGCCGAAAAGGGGACGAAAGGCCTACCTGCCAAAATGAGAACTTTGTTTGAAGTGGGCGTGTTCCCACAGACGAAGAAATGGTTAACACCATCAACTGTGTGTGTGTGCTTGTCTGCGTCTACCAGATGCACAGGGGAGTACATCACTGGACTCATAAATTGGTAAACATGCATGATGACATCGCCGGGAGATATAAAAATGTTGTTCATCAATCAGTTCGTGTTCTAGTTTCCTTACTGTATACATTTATCTCCACATCTAAAGCTTGATGTAGTCTATGTTTCAGCCTTATTTCACTTCGAATAACCGAAAAAGAACACCAACGGGCTATTACAGTACATACGGCATGAGAACGATAATACAGCATTTTCAATCTAATATAGCCTGTATTTACTCATATAAAACATTACACTGCACTTATTTAACTGAAGCAGTCAACTACAGCCGAATAAACAGTTTCGATGTCTGCAAATGAGGTACGAGATGAAAATATAGTTATCGGATAAAGTGAAACCGTGTAGATTTAGTTCCGTAACCAACGCATCGTGTTCTCAGAAGAGTAACATTAGATAGAGTACATAGTTGTCTGTTGATCTAATAGCACAACGCTAGTGTGAGCAAAGGAGTGTTGCGCAGAGATACCCCTAAGGGACTTGAAAGTCTCATTAACTAGGCTACTTTTCAAACTACAAGTACATTAAACAAATGTATCAAATACAAGAATCTAAGTGGAAGCAAACCTCCGTGTCCCCATAGCAAGTTCGTATAGACTACTTACCTTTTATTTTGTGTAGCCTAGCGGACGGGTTCAGTGGTGAATGATTATCAGTTAACGAGCCTTCCGACACAGTCGATATAAACCAAATCTACTAGATTATATTTTCATTTGGCAAATAAAGCTAAATGTTTGCAAACCGAGGCAAATCTCTCAGTTGAGTTTTCTTAACTTTACGGCCTCAGCAGGAATGCTGGCTCAAGCTGACAACGCGAAAGAAGGCAGCACAGTTTCAGAGTCAGTTTGAGTGACATGTCTTCGAAGCATCAGAGGCCGAGAATAGAATTTGATCCAATCGGTGAACTGATCCTCAGATCAGAGGCGGGACTAAGGCTAGCGAAGCTATGCTAGTGCGTGTTTACTGCCCTGGCTCTGTTGGCTGTTCTTAACATTTCTTCCTCCCCCTGACAAGAGCAGAAATGGGCGCTGACACCGAGGGTGTATGGGAAAGTACATGGAATAGCTCGGCTGGAAGTCATCTGAATTACTGGCAGTGTTTACGTCATCACAACTTTAATACAGCGAATGTGAGAGGCATAGATACGTAACTTCTGCCTTCGATAAATTATCCAACACATGGGCTCAAAAAACACGAACGTTTTAGTCGTATTTCTTTCTGTATTAAGCTGTTTCATTTTAATTCAGGTTGCCAAGAACATACCGGAGCATTTGCGAGAACAATGAGTGCTTTAAAGAGGTCAGACTGTCAAAAGAAAACTGTGTCAGAGTTCATTTGCCGTGTATTTGACTATAACCATACAAAGGCTTTTGGAATTCAAATGAAAATTTATTGAAATTCTATAGAGTGCTCATACTACAGTCATCATTTACTTATGCTAATAAAACGTATAATTAGACTAATTAGGTTATTACAAACTATTTACGCCATCTTACGTTTGTTTCTGACTCTTCATTGATTCATCTACAGATATGCTCAAAAATCATCTGTTTAATTATGTCGAGGATCGCACCATGGTAGCGAAACAACCATTGTAGACGCTGCTTATTTACATGTCCTAAAGTATAATATAGTGCGCTGTCTCTCTTCCTGAAGCCAGAAATACATTCTCTCTAAGTCTTCATAGACAGTTTTTCTCCTTAACTGTTTAGAGTTCTCAGAATTTTTTTTTTTTCAGAACCATTGTCGTGTGTATCACTTTCTGGTTATCTGGTTATCTGAGGCTGAGTTTTCCTTTGTCACTTAGCAAATTCTGCTTGTGTCTGACCCAAAAGTACTCTGTTTACTTTAAAAGTTTTTTTGTTGTTGTTAAAGTTGATGAGAAATTATTCCATGTGTTTTCCAGTGCAGTTTAATTTCCTGGAACTTCAGATTGAGAATTCAGGAAGGCGACACTTCCCGATGATTGTTTATGGTCGTAACTGTTTGGGTACAAGAGACAGCCAAGAGAACGCTTTTCCAAACAGACATTAGTTCCCTGGCCTTATTCCAAAGGTCCACTCATTCTGTATTAGTTGCATCCCATCTCTCTGTTCATTCCTTTTGTCTAGGAGGAGCTCCCAAGACAATGACTCCTGGCTCTAGAGGCTGGCTCCATGTCTGCTGGAGATTCCTCACCTTTCTGCTGAGTTTCTTTCGAAATTTGGGGGCAACAAAGGTCATGTGAATTGTGACATTAAAGCTTTTTCAGTTTTAGCGCTGCTGGTTAAAGATGTCTCTATTCTCCAAAGAGTAACCCCTTACATTGTATCCTCATTGTATTAAGTTTATGACATGCTGACAGTGTTGATGCAGGATCTGTAACAGGGTTTTTTTTGTAAGTGTATTACTTACCATAGCTGTACAATCCTTAAACAGAAAGTCAGAAAAAATGAGAAGGACTTTTGGTCTCGCTTTATTGTACAGTCTGCTAATTGCCAGGTATTAACTAGGAAATGAGATGGTAATAAAATACAGTTATAAGGATAGGAAGTATGAAATAATGTCCTGGTAAGTACATAGAAACCTACTTGATGGCAACAACCCTAACCTTGACCCTAACCCTAACCGTCTAGTGTCCTAGTGGGTTTCCGTGGACTTCCTAGATAATAACTTAGTGCTTACTGTACATTTCGAATGGCTATGTTCCGAATAACTATATTTTGTTGCTCTCTGGTTCCCTAATAGGTTTCTATGTACTTACCAGGAAATAATTTAGTACTTCCTATCCAGTTTTTTTGTTGTTTTTTTTTTGGCACATTCCTCATAACTATTTTATTATCATCTCATTTTGTAGTTAATATCTGGTAATTAATGGACTGCAAAATAAAGCGTTACTGGACTTTTCTAAGGATCCTGACCAAGCCCACAATGCTCTCTCTCTCTCTCTCTCTCTCTATGTCTTGCTGTGTGGACAAGACAAGGTGACTGACAGAGAGATGAGAGGTATCTTAATAAAACAGGTGGCAGTTGTCATGGTTTTCATCTCACAAGCATGTCGATCTGACCAGCTTAACAAAATGTATCCTCTCACAGACATTTTTACCCATTCTAAACTGTTTTTATCATGCTCGAGAATACACGCAAAGAGTAACTGTCCCTGTTACAAGTACGACGGACGTTTGACCTTGGAGTGGAAGCAGCTAATCAATTTTAAGATATTGATCTTTATCTTTTTGTTCCCTTGAGATGTACTTTCAGAATGCTGCTTGAGAGAACTCACTGTTCTCAGAGAGACAAAGAGAGTGAGTGAAAGAGAGGGAGAGAGAGAGAGAGAGAGAGAAAGAGTGAGAGAGAAAAAGAGAGTGAGAGAGAGAGAGAGTGAAGAGAGCACCCCATAGCTCAAAGTATACATTTCACTGTGTCCAATCAAATGACCAATGTAAAATCCTGGTCACTTTAAGGTACTTGACCCAGTTTCATAATTGTCAGTGGGATGTATATGTTCCCTCAAGCAATATACAAGTGAAACAAGTGATAAGAGAAGTACTTCCTTTCAATAATATTACATAACCCAGGAACATGACATTTAAGTGTAAATGTTTGTTTTAGTGCCACCACATGGCCAACTCGATTCAAATTTATAGCCGTCAAATAAAACCTAACCTTGCGCTCACACCAGTAGCGACTTTTTGTCGCCAAGTTGCTGTGTTGCTTGCAGCCTGCTTGTGTGCGTTGCTAACGCAGTTTTGAGGAAGTGGGCTACGAATGTACTGACAGGAGATGCATCAATTTTCCAATGGGAGTTTATACTAATAATTACTCTAAATATATATTATATGTTATATTTATTTATATCCTATACTTACGTTGTCTTTGCTATATTCATCATGGAGTTGTATGTTTATTTTGTGAAAGGCAGGCCTAATAATATATTGCCCAATAGGCCTATATGCGTGAACAAATCAAATTTTGGAGGCAATTTATTTTCCTATAAATAGTGTGATCTAGCTTCAAACACTACCATTTCACCATGAACCGCAAAGTAGCATTCGCAATCTCTGCTATCAATGCATGGAGACAACGTCGGGAACTTAAATGCTAATATAGGATAAAGTTTAAGAAAACGTTTCACAGCGAGTGAATATAAGAGGAACACATCTGCCCGCTGATTGGCAGTCGCTCGACTCTGTCGCTGCTCATTTGCATGAAGTTGAATGTCGCTCAGCTTTCTTTTGTCGCCAAGTTCGCGGCGATTTTGTCGCCAGGCGACTAGTCGCGCCGTGTCGCTCAGTGTCACCCAGCGACCATTGGGAATGAATGACTTCCTGTCGCTTTGTCGCTTGTTGTCGCTGCTGGTGTGAGCGCAGGGTCATGAGGAAATGACTACATGTGTACACTACAGGCCAAAAGTATGGAGCCACCCCCACATTTTTTTTTTTTTTTAAAAATCAGGCTTGTATATTTTTTTGTAGAAAAAAAAAATACTTCTAGGCAGAAAGGGAATGTCCACATTTCATTTTCACATATTGGTTGTTGATATAAACAGATTACACAGGTGCTTTGGACATTTTTTTTGAATGATTGTTATGCACTGGCTGCACTGGTAGACAAGGTTAGCTTACTACCGCTTGCTATTGTCCAGTATCCACTAGTATGTGTTTTAATAAAGGCGTCCTAACATTATCCATCTAAATCTGCTACTTTCCCAGTCCCAGAGCTAGAGAGAAAGAACTGTCAGTAGAACAGAGATCCCAGATAGAAATTCTTACCGAAGAAGGATATTTACAAGGGCAGACTGCTAGAGTTGTGAATATCCACACGCGGTGTGCAGTACTCACTCGAAAGAAAACAACAGACAGGTGATAATAACCAAAGAAAATGATCTGGGAGAAGAAAAATGACAAGTCAAGCTGAGGATCAACATTTAGTATTGACAAACAAACAAACAAACAAAAACAGAAGGTTAACTGCTCCAGAGTTAAGAACGCAGATCGGCCCCTTGAGAGAGAAACCAGCATCCCCTTACAACAGCGAAGGGAGGGTTGAGGTCTGCTGGTCCGTTCGACCGTGCGGCCGCGAAAAAGCCATTGCTGCGTCGTGAGAATAAGAAGAAAAGGTTGCTTTCGCCAGGAAAACACCAAAATTGGCGCGCCAAGGACTGGGGGCAAGTACTACTGACTGATGAGTCAGCGTTTCAGTTGTTTGGGTGTAACAGGAGAGCGTTTGTACGTAGAATGTCCGGAGAACGAGCCAGTGATGGATGTGTTGTGCCTGCAGTGAAGCAGGGGGGAGGTTCTGTGACGTCGTGCGGATGTTTTTGGAGGAGAGAGATCAGGAGACGTGGTCCCAGTGAAAGGATGTAAAAAAAAAAAAAATTACGCAAAAAGAGCAATATCACTCTATTCTGCAGAAACGTGCAATACCATCTGGATTAAGGGTTAATGGAAAGAACTTCAGAGAGAGAGAGAGAGAGAGAGAGAGAGAGAGAGAGAGAGAGAGAGAGCTTCTGATTGTCCTGGAATTGAGAAAGAGTTGTATGAATGTTTGAAGAATAAATGGGAGCAGTTGCCAAACTCCTACTTTCAGAAACTTTTGCATAGAATGCCAAGAATTTGCTGCCAATGGCGGATACTTTGATGAAAGCAAAATTGAAACATTAAAGTGCTTCTAATATTTTTTTTTCTTGTCAAATTGTTATTGAAAATTAAATGAGGACATTCCTATTCTGCCTACAAGTCTTTTTCTCTACAAAAAACAAACAAACAAAAAAAAAATCATATATCTATGTATATATACAAGCCTGATTTTGGGGGTATTTTTTTTTTTAAAAAGTCGAAGGGCGGCTCCAAACTTTTGGCCTGTGGTGTATGAATATATGTACTGGTAACTTATGACACCCTCTTTTATCAGGGATCAACAGCTCCTTCTTTCTTCTTTATTTCTTTATACTCTTTTCTGTTTGTTCTGAGATCAAAGTTCTCTCAGTGTGCGGGGTCACAGTACACATCACCAAGTTACATCTTTGTTATGCGCAAATGCTATTATGTATGTACTCAAAGCCTATCTATCTATCTATCTATCTATCTATCTATCTATCTGTCTGTCTATCTATCTATCTATCTATCTATCTATCTATCTATCTATCTATCTATCTATCTATCTGTCTATCTTTTTCTTTGTTGGTTTACTTCACCCACAATATATATTCTGCTTAACATCAACCTCTGCGTTTTTTTGGTGCAGTCGAGAGGAGCACCTCCTCACCCAGTTTCTGAAAGACACACTCTTCTACATTTTCTTCTGTTTCAGTCCTTCCCTGTCATGCCTAATTCAACTGATCAGTTAACTAGCAAGCGCTGAATCAGTTGAATCAGTTGCACTGGTACAGAGCTAAACGACATATGGATAGGACAGTGGAACCTTGTGTACCGGGCTGACAAACACTGTGTGAGAGTGTTTGTGACTGTGTACTCCTGTATACAAAGATCCCTGTCCTGAGGCTCAATGAGAAGAGCAGATGTGACCCTGAGAACTGATGCGTGTGTGTGTGTGTGTGTGTGTGTGTGTGTGTGTGTGTGTTTTCACGTGTGTATAGAAGGCCTGGAGATTTATGTGTAACTGGTTCCTGGGCACATGTGTTCATTATTCATGGGGGATTTAACAACGTGAGCCGTGAGACAATGTCATCACTTGTCAAGTGTCATAAGTCACAAATGTTAACATATGAGATTAGGGATATTTGTATGTGTCTTTGTGTTCTCTTTGTGCTTTGTGTTCCCTTGTACCATCATATTGCCATGCATACACACATGGATGGGTGGATGGAATCTTAACAGAGGGAAGGACCAGCACAAAATAAATACACACACACACACACACACACACACACACACACACACACACATGCACACACACACAGGAAACAGGTTGACTCCCTTATGTGTGCTCTGTTCTCTCCCCTCCCATCCGTTCTCTGGAACAGTACTCTCCTTAATCAGATTCCTGTTCCATTGATTACGCTAATGGTGTCCAACTGAAAGGATGGGGGAGAGAAAGCGAGAGAGAGAGAGATTCTTTACATCTAAGCCTCCTGCCTATGGACAGAATATACTTTTAAATATAAGAAGAACAGCAACAAACATCCTAAAAAGGGTGATTATTCCAAAGATTTCTCTATCTGTCTCTTTTTAATGCTCTCGATCCACCACCCCCCCCCCCCCTAAAAAAAAAAAAATCTCATTTTTCCCTGCACAAAAGCAATTATCACCCTCTTCTCCTTACGACAAACTGTACTGTCCGTCTCCTTCGGTGGTGAAGGAGAGAACCAGGCAGACGTCAGAGTGAGTGGACCCTCAGGTGTCGTCCAAGGTCGTTTTGGTTTTACTGTGTGTGCAGTGAGCTATACATCACGCTGTTCCAGCCACACCTCTGCAGCCTGCTCTGCTTCCCAGGAGATATGACACAGCAAAGCAATAACAATGCATCATATATCTGACACTGACACTGTGAATTTAATTACATTCTAAGGTATGGCTGGTGATTAGGTTTAGGGAAGAAGTGAGTGAGAGACAGAGAGAAAGAGAGATAGAGGAAGGGGGAAGGGTCAATGTCTGTGTGGTTGGGGGGGGGGGAGGGGCTGGTGGGTGGTACAATCCAATAGTTTTCCAAATTTGGATCAAGATGTGCAGTACACTCTTACGCTGTCATTAGCCCTTGACCAACGCCATGGCAACCGAGGCACTCATTAATAATTAAATCTTAACTCCACAAAAAATATAGTCACCAAGCAGACGTTTTTTATTTGGTTATTCAAAGCACCGTAAATTTCATCCGTTTGTACAGCTGTATATGTCACTGTGGCAACAGGGTTTTACAACAAAACTTAGGCCAATTGGATGACAGATGTAAAACTCCACCCAGGATTTCAACCAATAACGTACTGACTATGAGCCAGTGGGATCCACTGCAGAGAAACAGTGATAGAAATGCTCTTTACATAGGATATTCAACATGGGCAAAATCAGCAACACATTCAGTTAAGGTGCTGGGGTTTTTTTTTTCGTGCTCTGATCTTTAACTGCTTCACTGGTTTTCTACATGCATTGGAAACTGCAGTGTAATACAAACACTAACCTACTGTCATTTATGAAAACATCATCATAAAAATTCTCTTGTCTGAGTCTATTACTGAGTGTGTTTGCTTAATATAATATCCTTCCACATGTCTTGAGAAACTTGGTGAACTTTTCTATGTCTCGGGTTATTGTTGTGATACTGTGGCTACGAAACTTATGTACAAAGACAAAAACAGTGCGGTGCACATGCATAGATGTATATGTACACTATGAGCAAAAGTGACTACGTCTGTATTAAGTCTTTGTGTGGAAGTGACCTTCAACCCAAAAGAAAAAAAAAAGAAAAGAAAAGAAAAGAAAAGAAAAAACAAAACCAAAACAAAACTCTCAAAGCTCATGCCTGTAGACACTAGATTCAGAGCCATTTAATGGTTTTTTATTTTAAATGGTTATTTATGGAGTCTTCAAAAATCCAAATACTTCAAAGGCTTCTAATTGTTTTACATTGTCTGTGATTTAATAATCGTTAATCGTACACCCCACAGTCAATGAGAAACACAAACACTGTACATCAGAGTGATATATTTAAGTGTTCAAATGTGTGCTAAAAACATGTTTCATCGAAGTTTTTTCTTTTTTTTTTTTTAGCTGTTCACCAAACTCTCTATGTCCACGTACCCACTATTTTCTTTCCACAGCTAGCATACTTAATTACCCCCGTCTTTTCAGTAGTCTAAATTACAGCTTTCTTTTCAGTAGTCTTTCAAGAATCTGTTACAAACCCATATTACATTTAATCGTATAGACTTTCACACTTCTCAAGCAACAATTAATCACTCTGTCATGACAACCTTGTACTTACACGAAAATGTCTCATCTGCGTGCACCGTTCGTGTGGTGCACAATGTTTTACATTCATTCAACTGCTGAATATGATACTCAAATGAGTAAGTCCCTCGTATGAACTATAGACCAGTTATATGACTACCCATCAGCTCATGTAATTCATCAAAACTGTCCAAAGTTATGACGTCTCTCCAGTGGCTCTGTATCACAAACCTTCATGATCAAATCATCCCTAAAAAAAAATGAACTTCCACGCAAACCTGCCAAATCCAAATTTTCTTCCCATCCTTTTGCCCTTTTTTCTCAGTTTTTTAAATGTTTGTATGGGCTTTTTGTATTCAACTAACACATCTTAAAAAGCAGTTGGACGTAGACTCATTGCTATACTGCAGATACTGATGCTAATTGTGTTACCACTAATACAACTGATACTGATTGGATGTACTAGGGTTTTGTTTCTTAGTTGAGCACATGGAAAATGACTTTATCCCACTCAGTCAAGTTCTCTAACTTGATTGAAAATTTATTTGGTTATAGAGAGGCGGGACTAAGGTTCAAATTTAAATCTGTCATAGGTCTACAAAACAAAGAAGACCAGCCAAACAAGACTATGTTTCTGTCAGTTGCGTCAAGCGTAGAACTAAAATATTAGAATTAGCTTATACTATTGTGACTACTATATAGCACCAAAAATTCTAAAATATATTGTTCACATGGTGTTTTTTTATTCTTTTCTATCCTAATAGCTAAAATTAAGTCAACACACTCCAACAATCTCACAAACTAAAAATGAAAGTGTTTTGAATAGCAACTGAAGGCTGTTACTGCAGGTTAAAAAAAAAAAAAAAAAAACAGAAACAAAAAACAAACAGAAAAAAAAAACCCCAAAAACACAATGTGAATCATTTGCCATCAGACTGTTCTTTGAAAACTAACAGCCCTAGAAAAAAAACTGATAGCTGTGGGCAATGTGGGAAAAAAAAAAAAAGATAATGAAACAAAACAACCAAAACCTTTAGCGTTTATCATGTTGAGTTTGTCCTTCCATCATGCATGCTTTCACGTCGCCTTCTTCAAAGTCCCTTATTATCCATCCATCTTATCTGTCCGTCAGTTCATCCATCCATCGTTGTATTTCTTCCTTTGACCTCAGGGTTTTGCTTCCTCCTCTCTGTGCATGGTGTATTTCCTTCCACATGCTGGATGACCTGGGTGCTAGATCTGACCTGCTCTCTCCTTGGGACGTTCCGTCTCCCGGATGACCAGTTGCGAGTGATCCGCTACCTCCAGCAAGGCCTCCATCTCTGGGCTGCCCAGGTTGACTAACTCCCCTTCCTCCACGTGCCTTTCCAGACTTACCCCTGTCACCTCCAGGCTCTCCTGAGAACCATTGTGCAGCTCCTTCTCCGTATCTACTGTATCTTCCTTTGTCTCTTCTTCTGGTTCTGGTTCTGGTTCCACTTCACCTTCTCGGATCTTCTTGACGTGGAAGGTGAAGGGCGGGACTCGGTAAGTGGTGGATTTGGAGCGGGCGTAGATGGCATGTTCAGGGGTGAGAGACTTCTTCAGCTTTTCGCGGGAACTCCGTATCTTTTCCTTTCTTTGGGTGTTTGGAGTCATCTTGGTGCCCAGTTGTCCCATCTTCTTTTCCAGGTTGTGTTTTGTCTTCTGAAGGTTCTCCCTGGTCTTCTTTCTGGTCTTTTCCAGGTTGTCGCGGGTTCTCTGACGGGTTTTCTCCATGTTCTCTTTGCTGAATGCCTTTTTGATGTCGTCCACTCGTTGCAAGCCGCTGCGCTTTATTCGTTCGGCGCGCGACTCCTCCACGATCTCCTCAACCTCGACCTCCTCATCATCCTCTCCTCCTCCCACACCTACAACCTGCTCCCCTTCTGCTACTGGTTTCTGAGCGGCTTTCACTGGTTTCACTTTGTCCTTTGAGAAAGAGAGAGAGAGAGAGAGAGAGAGGGAAGAAAAAAGTTGATGATGAAAGAAATCAAAATGAGAGAATAAGAGAGAGAGAGTGGTAAAGAAGGAGAGAGAAAGAAATAGAGATGGGGAATATGTTAAATTGCATCCTGTTCATATCATGGCATTTATTTTTCAGGAACATGGACGTTACTTTAAAATGTATAATGATGTCTGTCACCGAATGAGAACAAGACTTATTAGGACCAAAAATGCTTACGATATTGGAATGAAAAACAATGATTCTAGTCAACCTTGGTTTAGACAGTTATAGCTATTTCATGAAAGTCAACACTAACAACTTTGTAACTCTGACACTTACATATCCTGATCTCCTACCTCTTTGGGAAGTGACTAAACGCACAAAGTAAACCTGCCCAAAGAAAGTTCATTTCTGGGTGTGGGCGAAAAACAAAAAACAAAAAACAAAACTGTGTAACCCCCCCACCCCCGATTAATGTTTTCACAGCACTACTGCCAGAAACCAATCCAGGCGGCAAAAGTAAAAGTAAAAGTAAAAGTGTACTGGTGCAAAAAAAAAAAAAATTAAGTAGAGCTAAAATATCCGTCCTGAAAAATATTTAAGTAAGAGTAAAATAGTTACTCACAATTTAAGAAAAACGGTCGTCAGTTTAATTCTACTTTTTTTTTCGCAAGAGTACTTCTACTTTTACTTTTGCCATCCCCGAACCAATCAGCCAGATCTGTTATTTCAAATAACACAGTGTCTCATATCTTGCCTAGACCTCCTCTACACCCTCGGTTAATGCTATGTCAGTTTTCAGTTTATCATATTCCTTGGATATGGTTTAGAGCCCTCTTTGAGACAGGTATTTAATTTTGAATTCAGGGCATGCTGTCGCTCACTTCCACACATGTGATGGACAACCGGCAATAACTAGGTGGGAAGAAAAGTCATGAGCGGCATAAAATTGAAATAATTTGCAGCTGGTGGCAGATACCTTTGGTAAAAAATAGCATAGGAAATAGATCATTACCTTGAAAACTTATGTATCAGGGAGAGACGTGAGACAGAGAGAGGACCATCACATCCGCCGATGGAAGGCTCCGTGATAACGGACAAGCACTTTCAAAGGTCTCTGTGTCGCTTGCTCTGATTATACATCCAATTTGTTCAATTTGCTGTAACTCCAACCTACTTGACGCGAGTAAGCCTGAGCAGAATGTTGAGTATGTTTTTTCGTTTTTTTGCTTAGGGCAAAGTCACGACACTGAGTCTCCCAGCTGAATGTCTGTAGAGTGCTTGGTATTTCAAATCCACACTGAAACATGAAGGAACTTCAGGCACTTGGGGTTTTTTTTTTTTTTTGGTACAATTTTTCTTTTTTCTTCTTACACACACAATGCACGTACTTGTTAAGTTGTGGTAATTTCATAGTGAAAATTGTTCCCTTAAGCTAAATTATATTTGCTGAATATCTTAACTTTGGTTGGTTTGGATACGCAATCTGAGGAAACTGACTTGTCATAGAACCAGTATAGTTGTCATGTAAGTTTTAGTTCCTTTTACACACTTTGATGAAAATTAAATATTCTCACACATCCTCTCACTTCTCATATTTAAGGAGTCCATGTTGAAGGGGTTCACAAATCAAGCTAAGCCTCCAATACCTGACCTTACATTTATGACAAAATACATACTTTAGCATGCGTGCCAAAATGAATTATCAAAGAAAGTGGCCAGTTAAACAAGGGGATAGTGTTTGTCTTGAAATGGAAAGAAAAAAAAATACACACACACACGTGTATATATATATATATATATATATATATATATATATATATATATATATATATATATATACGTGTGTGTGTGTGTGTGTGTGTGTTATATATATATATATATATATATATATATATATATATATATATATATATATATATATGTGTGTGTGTGTGTGTGTGTGTGTGTGTGTGTGTTTTGTGATCGGACACCGATCAACTTACAACTTTCAACTAACATAACACTGCAGACGTCGAGTGTGTAAGTCTGGGTGTGTATATGACTAAGGAGGGGTAAAGACGTCTCATTAATCATCTTGAAACTGACAACTTCTTACCACTGAATATGCAATTCTCTACACACCTACACCGGTACATGCACAAAGGCAAAGCACAGTATATGTGCTAGTGATTAAAGATTTATGTGCATCAACCACATGCCTCTACATACTAAGCCATGGCGCACACTCACCCACACATGCACACACACATACACACGCGCGCGCGCGCAGGCACATACAGGCACTATCAATCAGACTCTTGGTCTCACTCAAAGTTTCTCTAGAAACACGTGTCAAGCAAAATAATGAAAATGCTAATCATTGTGAGAATGTGATTTTCCTCGGTTGAAACCTACCAAGAAGCTTGGGGCTACAATTTGCCTACAGAACAGACACTTTAAGTGCATTGATTTCCAATGCTGCAGCAGGATGTTGACACAAACGGGCCAAGAGCTCCCTCTAGTGGACATTTACACCAGAACTGCATGTGTGCATCTCTTCATTCTCAGATGGGAGGTGACCAAATCCAGAGTCGGTCCCTAATTCCTTCCTCAGATACCCTCTCATAAATCAGAGTAAGTATCAGCAACAGGATAATAACATGTTGTGCTCTGATTTAGCTTGCTACGACAGTCTCTCAGCATAATTATATTTATTTTCATATTTTCAGTTGTGCAAGACTCAGTGAAGGAGGAGCTAAACTAGGTGATATTGGTAATGGGGAGTCTCCTTGTTACACGTAAACATGCAAAATACTTTAAGGTACACTACAAATGTTGTAATTATGATCTGTTAGTATTTACTGGGTGAATTCCTGCATAAGCACAGGGTGAATAAAGGTGTAACTGATTTTCAAAATGCATAGCACACTCACAGGGCTGTTAAACATGATCTCTCTCTCTCTCTCTCTCTCTTTCTCTCTCTCTCCCTTGCTCTCATTCTTCCCTGTTCTCTCTCTTGGCCATGGAAGTCCTCATAAACTGGGCTGCCTTTCCTTATCTGGCGCTGAGTGTGATTCTGAGGTGTGTATGTGTATGTGTGTGAGAGTGAGAGTGTGTGTGTGTGTGTGTATTTATTTTGGGCTGGCCTTTCCCTCTGTTAAGATTCCATCCACCCCATTCCTGCGTTCCCTGGCCAACTGCCACTCATGCATTCAGTCCTCCCACCTTCTAAAGCCTCCATCTCACCCCCCCGCCCCAACACATAAACACTGGATGCTGTTGATCCCGTTGCCACAGTAACAGACAGCTTTGAATTATATGCTAAGGGTAGGGGGCAATGCCACCGTGGAGACAGAGAAAGAAAGTGTGCACGTGCATTAAAAAGTAGCCTGAAGTTGAAATGGAAGCGTCATAGTCATAGACTTACTCTCAATGTATAGATCAGCGTGAATGTATAGACATTATTCTGGTGAGAGCGTGAGTATACATGCATAAGGTAATGTCCGCGTGAACGCCCATGTATGTAAGTGTAATACAGGAAACATCAAAAGACAAGAACTGAGTGAAGAACTCAAGTTGTGAAACCTCATGGACAAACACTACAATTTCACAGTTTCTAAGATGGCAGCTGTCATTTGGTGTATCAGGCAGGCACCATGGTGGCGACAGGTGTGTCCACTGTCCTGTGTCATGACTTTAACCGACACTAAACAGGTACATACTACACTGGGTTTCTTCTAGATTGTTCTGTGTTAATGCGCTGCTTCATGGACCTGAAGTGAAGTGCAAATAATTGAAGTATGGGTGTATTCTATCTATCTATCTGTCTATACGTACGTGCATGCAAACACACACACACACACACACACACACATGTAAAAGATATAGATGTAGATATAGATATAAAAATAGAGCAGTCATATGCCAATGCACACAGGGAGGCAAATATACCATTTTATATATATATATATATATATATATATATATATATATGTGTAAATTACTAAGGGAGACCTTAGAAATATCTTTGAAGATTGTAAAGTTCTTTATTTCTTCTAAGCCTTGTAAAATCAAGCCATCGCTGTTTCACTGTGACCCAAAGACAGGTCTGAAAGAGACAAGAAACCTTAAAGAAACAGGGCGGTCAGTTCCAAGTGCTGAGAAAGAAGCTAAACAACTTATAGAGATGGATGGAAAAGGTTGGCTCCTTCTGTAGCAGTCTTTCCCAGTTTGTTTTCATCCTTGTGTCTTTCATACGTTGGGCTAAACAAACCTACGTCTGACATGCGATTAGAAAACCACAGGTGCAAGGCAACCTGGGAATGAGAAATCTTCAACCCCCCCCCCCCCCCCCCCCCCCCGCCTGAAAAGCTGTCTGTGAGGTAACTGAGGCAGAATGAAACTGTTATAAACATTCTTTCTACTCCCTGTAACGTAAACATTTCATATGTTCATCCAGCAATTTATACCATTCTACTTGTTCTATTTAACTATACACATTCTGAATGCTTTTCCTTTCCTCACTTTCCTTAGCTCGTCCTTTTCTCTGGAAGGATTATGTAATGTGGGAACCAGAGGGGATGTGTAATCTGGGGACTAGGGCAGTTTTGTAATCTTAGGACCAAGAGGGGTTTGTAATTTACTACCTAGGAGAGGTTTGCAATCCATTGACCAGGAGGGTTTGTGATCTGGGGACCGAGAGGGTTTGCAATCTGGGGACCAGTGGAGGATTGTAATCTGGGGACCATGTGAGGTGTGCCAAGTAAGGACCAGGAGGTTTATAGAGGCTTTTGATTTTTAGGGTGGGCTTCGGGAGTGGGTTTATAAATTACAGAACAGCTGAGGCTGATAGAACGAGTTCACGGAAGGTTTTGTAATCAAACGATTTGTGGCTATACTCTTATATGGAGAAGCAATAGATCACAGCAATGAAAATAGAACAAACAAAGGCATCAATGTCATTCTGTTTGATCAACGTCCGTACATGCTATCACTCTGTGCATGTGTGTGTGGGTGTGCGTGCGTGTGTATCCCTCTCACATTCACATAAACACGTTCCGTAATATAAGCTCTAATCTAGATGTGGCCAGTGTGTCTGGTACCATTTATAATGATGAGGTAAGATGAGTGGATAATTAAAGTAGACCCTTGATCTACTCAAGTGCAGCCTAGTTTCATGCACAACAGCTTCCACTGGTCTGTAAAGCATAGATAACAGCGCCTCCACACATATTAACTGCCAGCCATTTCCCACCTCAAAGATTAGTAAATAACTATAGCAATTAAGTAGTAAACAAGTGCTTTAGGTATTGAGCCATCAGCAATAATTATTATAGCTCTAATGATTACAACAGTAATTTAATGCATGAACTCTGCAAGCCTATTAAATGGATGTACAGTAGAGTGGCGTAGGCCCCCCCCCCTCCCGACCCTGGCACCTGTATTGGCATCTCCTTGTTGCTCCTCTCTGTAATTCTGATCTCCTGTTGCTGATTAGCTCATTCATCACCGCTCTTGCGCTATAAGTAGACTGGAACGTTTCATATCGCATTTGCAAAGTCTAGCAGTTTGCTTTGATAAGCCATGTAAGTCATTCTTGTGTCTAGTTAGTCTGGTAAAAATCTCATTTTCTCTCGTACTCTGTCCCTGTCTCGCAAAATAAACTCCTCCTGGACTCGCGCCGGTACCGACTGGCGTCTCCGGAATCCGTCGTGTGACAGTTCCGTGTAATTTGTGGGTGAATTTGTAATCAAATAGTGTATCTGGGGGTGGATTTCATGTCTTCCTCGCCCCATCTCCCTGGGTCTGGATAAAAGGCGTGCATAAGATCGGCAGCTGTTAGATCCAGTCAAATGCAGCTGCTCTGGCCTCCCTGAACACTTCTAGTCAAGACCATAGAGTCTTGCACACACACACACACACACATATACACAGAGAGAGAGAGAGGCTCTTCATAATACCGGCAGCTATATTCAGCCCATAGTGTTGAAATAGGAGCTGATCCTCTCACTGAAGCCTGTCATTCAAAAAGCTTAACTGCGATTGGCTGATTAGAGGCTTCTCGCTCGTCTTGGCTTTATTAAAAAAACGTCATACCACCAGTAGGCCATCCAGCCGCGTCGCACACACGCATGGACAAACCTAGGGAGTGGACAGTGCATGACACTTGGGTGCAGTTCGGTTTATTCAGAACAGTGGCTTGGTTGAGTTCCCAGGATGCTGTGTGGTGGAATGGGGACAGAGATCTATTGTGAGTTTGAATGTATCCCAGGATGCACCGCTCCTGTCAATGAGTGCATCCGTTATTTCCCTTGCCCTTTAGAAACAGTGTTTGAGATATGCAGACAGATGCACTCCATGCTTCACAGCTGGGGGGGGGGGGGGGGGTAAAACTGTAGGGATGAGGTCGGCTCCTGTTTCAGCAAGAGGCGGGAAAAGGTGTTGTCCTCTGCGAAATGGGAACTTTCCCATACAGTTTCTTTCCATTTACCTTCTCTCTCTCTCTCTCTCTCTCTCTCTCTCTCTTTCTCTCTCTGCCTGTCTTTCTTTCTTTTTTCGTGTACACGTGGGTGTGATCTGCTTTTGGACAGCCATTTTCTCACTATGCTGCACATATTAATGCTTGAGATATTTCAGGAGGAAAATGTCTAAGGTTTTTCTCTTTTCTAATCAAATTTTTAAGGTTACATATATTGACTTTTCCTCCAAAGTATGTCAAATGTTTACGTTTGGCCACATATCAATGTTTCATCCCTGTTTCATGAGAGCAAGTAAGAAATGACATTTCACTTAACTCTTACAGAGAAAGTTCAAATTTCATTTTAAATTTCTACTCAAGCTGAAAATACTGTAAGAAACTAATAATTACTTATTCTTAGTTGTGATCTGCATGAGCAGAAAAATATGTATAAACCATCCCACATGATAACAAACAACAAACAATCCCAGACTCATAAACACGAATGTAACACGAACAGAAATCTTCCAAAAGTAGCATTAGTAATTTCACAGGTTGTCGAAACTTGTGTCAAAAGCACAGGAACATCGATACGCAGTATGCCACACTAACGGGATATTTCCTATCTTTCGACATGTTCGGCAGCTGGTGAAACATTCGTAGGTCTCTATCAGTGAGACATGCTGATCAGTGTCTCTGCTCTGCAGTTAACACCCAACGGTGACATTTTAAGCCTAACTGACATCTCGGCTTACTCCCTCTGTGTCCGGGTCTGACTGTCACACGAAATGACAGGGAGAAGAATGGTGAGAGAGAGAAAGAGAGAGAGAGAGAGAGAGAGAGAGAGAGAGAGATCACCTTAGTTCATCTCATGATTCATTTAGATTCTATCTAAAAAATTAAGTGAATTGAATTAAGTAGAGCTGAGGTGAAATCGAGCGTCACTTCAGAAATCCCTGAATTGGATCTGAACGAGGGAAATCCTTGCGATTGAACTAGTTCGTAAGGAGGAAGAGGCTGCTTCTCCTTGTGTTTGGGACATGATAGCGAGTTTACATTTAAAGTCTCTCCAGATACTAAACCTTAATTACACTGTATAAGCATCTATGTGTTATTAGTGTGTGTGTGTGTGTGTGTGTTCGTGCGTGCGTATGTGTGTTAGTGTTTATGTATGCGCAATCACATGATAGCGTGTTATGCGTGTATGTATGTTGAGCGAGTTAGTGTTTACATGGTTGAGCTTGGTCGTCGTGCGTGTAACCGAGAAGTCGGACATCCTAACCGATCCTAGCTGTTCTTGTCGCCGTGCCAACGCTGGAAGATCCAGGGAAACAGTGGAACACTGTTGCACAGATTACAGCACAGCATGAGCAACAGCCAACAGGCTGCATCACATGACGGTATTAGCAATACTGTCACTCTCACTAATGAAGTAATCATAGCACAGCGCCAGAACTCTGACGGACAGAGAAAGAGAGAGAGAGAGAGAGAAAGAGAGGAAGGGATCGAAAGCGAAAGAGGGGAAAAGGTACTGGGAGGTGCTCTGGAAGACAGCAAGATAAAGAAATAGAGACAATAGGTGAATGAAAGGAGAGAGCACACTATTCTTGGGTTAGCAACCTTCAAGTCAAACCCAGTCTCATATCGTAGGTAACTGATGGCAAGTCTTCTGAGGAGAGGAGAGGAGAGGAGAGGAGAGGAGAGGAGAAGAGAAGAGAAGAGAAGAGAAGAGAAGAGAAGAGAAGAGAAGAGAAGAGAAGTGAAGTGAAGAGAGGAGAAGAGAAGAGAAGAGAAGAGAAGAGAAGAGAAGAGAAGAGGATCTTCTAACTGCTTGTTATCTCTTGAAAGTGAATTTCTGTTTCTCTGTGAGTTAATGGTTCTATGCCTGGCACTGTTGCCATAGTATCAAGTGTTGCCTTCACGATCCAGGTTTAATTATAAAGCATCACTGTGGGAGCCCCGCCCTGCAAAAGTGATATAACAGAATGCAGCTATTCCAGGAGCTGACAGGGAAACAGCTAAACACCTGTGGAACGCTATCAACTGCACACACGCACATCTCATACACATACACACACACACATAAAACACATTTTCACTTCCTGTAAGGAGACTTTTCTCTTCAAACTCAGGTGGAAGTTGAAAATTAACAGCCCCTTTTGGTGTAACACACACTCAGACTTAACACCCTACCAAACCTGAACATAAACAAACACACACACACACACACACACACACACACACACCATATGTAACTAACCCTTAACACCCACTGCCCTGCGGCCTATTCATCAGACATTAATACCTGACCCTGGAGTGCATCTACACAGACATACGCTGTTGTCTGCATAAATTTGATACCCTGCAAGCTGTGCATATCAGCGTCATGGCAACAGGGTTCAGAGTTCACACAAGACCAAAACGAAGCTAACCAAATGAAACCTCACTGTCACAAAACACCTTATTGGTACTCAGTTAAAAGAAAGAAAAAAGAAAAAAAAAGGGAGAAAAAGGTCAAGTTTTCGAACACAGCGCCTGTCAAATTGAAGTCATAGTTAACGTATGGATTTATGGTCAGCATTTAACACTAAGGAACACATCAAGTAACAGGACGCAGTTAACATATGGGTAAACTACACCTGATCCCAGTTCAACGTGGTCAAATCAGAAATAGGAACAAGGAAGTCATTTATCAAACTGCGTGCATTTATAGATTCCATACTACTGGTTACTCATCTTCCCATCCCAACCCCTAAACAGAGAGTAAGAGGTCAGAATGTTTAGAGGTTTTCCAAAATGCAAGAGGAGTTGAAATTTTTCAAAAAAGAAATATTTTTTTAACTGAAATAACAGAGAATCACAGCATCAATTAGACAATACGAGAAGTCAGTTACAATCTTAATACTAACCCAGCACTAAACCCAACAGTGCTGTGTGTTGTATGAGAGTAGTGTGTGCTATAAACCCGGTCAGTAAACAGGCTAAGCGCTTCAGGCACCCGCGGCCGAGCCCCATGGCTAGCAAGAATAAATTGAGGAGTCAGCAGTGCATACTACGTATCACTTTTAAAGAAATGTTCAACAAACATGTTAACCTCAATTTCCGTTGTATTGTAGTCAAAGATTCTAATCGATAGCCCCCTCTAAAACACACACACGCACGCACATTCACGGCTGCGCGCACAGGGAGAAATACGCCGCACTATGCCCTGTACCTGTAAACAAACAATGAAAGCTCGAGTTTCGCGACGTTCTAGTTGTCTCTCTCGTATAAGATGGGCGTCTAGGAAGGATGCGACCCAAGCTGTCAAGGTGAATTTGACAGGCTGATGTTGCTACAATTAATATGTTGAAAATGAAATCTGTTCTCTGTCTTTTTTTTTTTTATCTTTACCTTTATCCTGTGTCCGCAGTTCAGTTACGCTTGGCACGTGATGATTATGGCTATAGCCCGTGTGTGCTGTAGCATGTGTATTTGTTGTGTTTGTGGTAAATGAAGAAAAAACTAACAGATGGACATAAAAAGCTACTTAAAATGTTTGAGTTCATGTAATTCGCTGACTTTGCATTAGTGGGTCACTGATTTCGTTTCCCACCAAACAAACTGTCCAGCCTAAACTATGACTTACGTAGGACAGCTGCGGTGTAGAAATAGCGTACTTCGGTGTGCAAATACGTTTTCCTTGGTAGTCTATGGACTATCAGGGACAGAGGGTTGTGTGCGTAAAAAGAACACCCACCGTTCCACCGATCCTAATCATTCGCACCCGTCGGCGGGAAAGGCAAGCTCCGCCCCTGCTTTGGGCATTGAGGGAATTTAAATTGCTCTGTATTGTGTGTGGGACTGTTGCTCTTACACCTGTCTTGAATTTTATTTATTTATTCATTTGCTTTTGTGTTTGTAATACAATAAAAAGTAGTATCAACTTTCACTGAGTAACAGCAGCTTGCAAATATCAGCAGTTAGCTGCTCAGTGTTCGCCGTATGTCACCTAAACTCATAACTGACATAACTAACACACAAGATTATGCATAATACTTCATTGTTTATGCTTCCAAAGTGCCATATAATGCATATGTGTGTGATTTCACACAGACTTGGAACCAGTGCCATAGCAACGAACTGTCAAACGGCTACGGTAACATTGCATGAGCAGTTACACCTGAACAGCTATGACAACAAGATGGTTGCCGCAGTAATTACGAGGTCAAATGTCACAGTCAATACCTCAGCTGAACCATTGTTAGCACCTTTTACATGATCATAAAAGAAAGAGAGGATAGAGCAGAAACATGAGTAAAATTTTAACTCTTTAATGTAGGGACTCCATCTCAGTTACTTGTTAAAACTGTTCCACACTTTAACAGACGAACCCATCAAAAACCACAAACTGTATTACAAGAGGTTGCCAAAATTATGCTAAGTGTACAACTCTTAAGGGTGTTCATAGTAAGTTTCACTGAACTGCAAAACATGAACAGCTTAGGAGGTCTGAAAATGACACTAACATGTACCTAAACAAGCTACATATTCCAATATTTCAGCATGTTTAGACAATTAGTCGTGTTACTTAATTACAGTGGAACTACACAGAACTACAAAATGGACCTACAATTTGTTTGAAGTTTTGCCTTAAAGTAACATAGGTTGACCCTGGTCTCTATCTCTCCAAAATGTTACAAATTAGGTATTTATTGGCAACAAAACAAATATCAATTAGTTCAGATGTCTTAATCTTGTAGAATTCCTTTCACAGATTACAGAACACAAACTCTGTTTCAGGACTAATCTTCCAGAATCCTCCAGACAGTCATAGCAGAAAAATATGTATGCTATGCGTATGTTGAGAAATTCAAATGCCCACAGACATATTAAATACTGAATATATGCTCATATTCTGTGTATGGAAGCAGGATCTATCATGTGTACACACATGCAAACTGTTCTCTGTGTAAGTGTGAAGTGTATGAATCCTGTTGTTTTACTGTCACTGTTTAAGTTTTGATTTATTGTCTGTACTTTGGCACTGCAATGAAGCCACTGAGATGCAACACTGCTGCAATGGTGCAGTGTTCTAGTGAGATTATAAGCATGGTTTTACCTTAATGCTCTCTCCTGGGGTCTCTCTCTCTTTTCTCTCCCTCTCTCTTTCTCACTCAAATTCACACACCAATCCTAACACACACACACACACACACACACACACACATACACACACACACACACACACACACTTTAAGTCACCCAGCAGGGTTCCAATTTTATGGAGGTAATTTATGAAGCTCTCTCTGAGTCTGTGATTGGATATCTGTTAAATTCCACTAGTGTAATCCGCAACCTCAGTGGACATTCCAGCCGCTGGATCCTCCGAAAATAAGACTGTATTGGCGATTACGCACACAGACACACACACACACACACACACCAGAGCATATGCACAAATATTACGCATATTAAATAAGTTAAATGAATCAACGCATAGTGCACTACCTCTTAAATGCATATATACCAATTAAAGTTGATTTTTATACCCACGCAGTGTGCATGTTCATCCACAGAATACAAGCAATCCACTCATAATTAAATTTAAGACAGTGCCCCAAGCTCATGCTTAAGTATGCACTTCAGACGTAACGCCCACCCCCCAGAAAAGAGCTGGCACAGGAAGTGTTGATGCTCTCTTGGTTCTATAATTGTCTGATAGGGCTCTGTTAACCACTAACAGACATTAATTGCACCAATCTGATACTTCCCAGGGAGAAACAAGCTCAAATCTGTAGACCAAATAGAATCATGCACGCACACACACACACACACACACACACACACACACACACACACACACACATGCAAACCACTCAGACAAACAGGGACAAACCCCTCAGATAAACACACCCACATACAAATACAAACAACTCACAGTCATAGCTAAATAACTAGATTGCAAATACTGAGTTAAAAATGGCAACGAAGGGGCTAATATCATGTTCTTAATAAGTATTAAAAAGGTTTCTGAACTGCTGCATAATTTCAGAGGCCCTGTTGTTATATTTGCAGAGATCCAGCTTTCCAGAGTGAGGAAGTAGCTCATTAAACAGTTCGATGGCAGAGCCTTAACTCCAGCACAAACATAATCAGTCTGAGACAAGTGGAAATGATTACACTGCATCCTGGCAAACACACTGTTCCAAACAGTGCCCACTGCCCTGTCAAACACAGGGCTCCTTTGTTAAGCCAGTGGATACGTTTGTGATGGCAAAACTTACTTAGCTTTGCACCGTAACCAACGGCTGTGTCACACTGTGCCAGTAATGATGTGCTGCGTGTTACAGCTTCATTTAGATATGATTCCAATTGCCATTTAGTCACGAGAACACGTGTTTGTGTTATTACAGGATAATAACGCGATAATAACATGTTTATTGACCTTTAGCGATCGAAAAATGATAGTTTAGGGAACAGGGGAAGAAAGATAGAGTGTCAGTCCCAACATTTTTCAACAGAGTCTGAGATTTTTTGGTTGTTGTTGTTGCATCAGCTACATGTACTAACAGGGGTATTACTACAATCAAATAGTTTAATGTTTAAGGTCAGTTCTATTGGAATAAAATAGCATATATAGGAGTTATAAAATAGAAACAGAACGTATAGGACTTAAATGAACAAGAGTGAACAGATGAATGTCTTCGATGACAGTGCAATGTTAAACAACAGACACCTGGTAGGAAATTCAAAGCAAGTTCTAGCTGAAGAGACTGTTGAAGGCTCTGACTGTATGGCAGTTCACAAAAACCTATAAGCACACACTTTCTCCTTTCTGTCTTTCTCTCTCTCTCTCTACATATAATCATGTGTGTTTGTATATATATATATATATATATATATATATATATGCACACACATACACACACACACCTTTCTCAAACACCCCCCCCCCCCCCAACCCCACCTCCTCCTCTAACGGCAGTGTTGTCAGACTGGCATTGCAGACATTACAGCATACTGAACTATAATTAGCCAGTCCAGTCCTGAGGGAGGAGAGGGGCGGGGGGGCTTCTAGAGACCCAGAAGTTTGATCTCTGGCCTAATACATTCAGATTTACCACAGTCCAACACGCACAAAAAACACTTAACTCTCCTCTACTGCCAACCAACCGGCTCAAAAAACACGCTAGTGTGTATTCTGCTCTCATCCAACATGCTTCAAAACACCCTTAGCGTGATGTCTGCCACACTTGAAAACAAGAGGACACCACAGCTGTCTAACACACTCAAACATGTGCTAACTCTCTTGCTGACTGACATGCCTACAAGCACCCGCGTATACTGTGCCGCGACACATAACGCAAATGACTTTACCAAAAAAGTCTAGTCCAGTCCAAAGAATTTTTCGAAAAAGATTCTGCTGTCTAACTTTAGGGTGCAGCACAACATGGCCAAAAAGGGTGAAAAAAAACAACAACAAAAAACAACGACTAATCTCTAATACCACTTTCTAAAAAACCCCAAACCAAAACAAACAAACAAAAAAAAAACCAAGAAGAACAACAAGAAAAGAACCTCCACTTTATAGCATTTTTTTTTCTTTTTAAACTGTACTTAACTGTGCACTTAACTGTAATTACTATTGAGTGATTATAAAACTAGAAAAAACATTTTAGTACAGTATGGTAGTTGAGCCTGCTATCAAACCGTTAACTATAATCCAGCATGCGAACGAGGCCTCCAGCACACTTGAGAAAATCATAACTGAGTAAATTCATTTCAACGCCTTAGCAAAACCGGCCGTTGTACTGCCGTCTGACATGCTATCGGAGTTATTCCCTTGCTTTTTAACTGCAACATAAATCATACTCCAGCAAAACAAGTAAACAAAATGCTCTACAGAGCCATCATCTAATAAGATTAAAAAATAAAAAAGCTTCACAAAAAAACAGCTTCCCTATAGTCCAGCTTACTAACACCATTTTTATGGGCCATGAACTGCAAAACACATTGTGTAATATGCTAACAGAAAATTCACGCGGTACAACCTGCTACGTTTAAGCAATGACTGATACTGAAAATACACTTTACTGCTTTTGGTTGCACTTCAAAAACTATGGTGTCATGTGGAAATGAAACGTTAGAAAGATCCAGAAGTCGAACATACTGAAGCGTGTCACTACTGTACGACAGAAAGCTGTCAACAAAACAGTTAACATGTTTTAAACAAATGTAAATGATACTGGGTGAATGCATGGTCAAATGATGAGACACTCAGTATAGATTTATGGGCTGATGCCGGAGTGATACAAGCAAGTTACCATGGTTACCATGGGCCAAACATTCTACACAGCTAGCCCGGATACATAAGCTTTAACATAGACCTGTGTGTGTGTGTGTGCGTGTGTGTATGAGTGAGAGAGAGAGAGAGAGAGAGAGAGAGAGAGAGCAGCTACAGTCATATTCTAAGAGAACCATGCATGGTGCACTAAAACGTTTTTCCTGTCTCTCTTTGATCTTTCGCTGACAGACAGAACGAGGTGAAGGAAGCGGTTAGCCACATTTAAAACACAGAGGCCTGCTATGCAATGATGCTAACTACCTTAGAGAAAACTTAGAGAAAAGCTCTGAGAGACTCTGTGAAGTCCTCATAAAATATCTCCCCTTGGCAATACCAGCCGCAACGTGGTGCTGGACAAGTTGATGAATGGAATAATTGCACAGAAATATAAAATATACAGATGGATTTAAATAATACAGGCAGACAGACTCAATATAATCCTGTTAACCCCAAATGAACTCACAAGTTTCTAGATATGTTCACTGGTCTTTCTACATATGTTCAAAGCTGTATTGGATTTAGCTTTAGGGTACCTGCCTTGCCGCTATGTTTTAATAAGACGCTCCTTTCCAAGGATTGAATGTTTCTTTGTCTGCAGAGTGTAAGTTTGTCTACCGTTGCTGACTAAACGTCTTTCAGACGTTCCTTTGATGTTGCGTACGAACATTTCGTGAACATTTGGAACTCGAGCGACACTTTTTGATGGTGTATGAGGAATGTACAGCCCATCCCTGTGGTGGAATCTCTGTGTACTTTATAAAGCATGGAAATAAGATGCAGTAGAGGTACACACACACGCGCGCGCGCACGCGCACACACACACAAGCGCACGCGCGCACACATGCACACATGCACACACACACCCATACACACACACCCATACACATGCACACACACAAACTTTTGGTACAATTCAAAAAGTTCTACATGATAAATTTAGATGATGATTAACTCACTCACTCACTCACACACACACACACACACGCACGCCACATTATACCAGAAGTCATAACAGCCCAGAATATGGTACTGATCATTGTAAACCCCACAGTACACACACACACACACACACACACAGTATCCCAGCCTACCTGGTAAATGAGCACTTTGAAGTTCTTGCGACGGAGTAACTCGTGTTCATTACTCTCCAGTTTCTTGATTTGTCCGGCCTGCCTGTCCAGTTCCCCTCTCACGCTCTTCACGTTGGCGTTGACTTTGCGTACCTTCTCCAAAAGCTTCGCGGCGGTGCCCGCTGTGCCCGTGTGGCTCTTGGTAAGCTTTGCCAACTCCGTCTGGATGGTCGTCACGCTTTTTTCCATACTCTCCTGCCGGGACTCCAGCCCGGTCTGGGTCTGTTGGATCTGGTCCACCACACCTATGATCTTATCCAACAGGGCCAGGACCATCATGCCCGTGTTCTGGGCTTCCGACCGTGGGGTCTCACCATCGGCCACCACCGTTAAATCGGCGTCGGCGGCGGAGGCAAGTCCATCGGAGACGGCAGTGGCGGCGGTCGTGGCAGCGGCAGGTGCCTTGACGTCTGGTTTGACGGCGGCCGGCACCAAGGCGATCTCCTCGTCGTCGGAGACGTCGGCAAGGATGGCGCGCTCCAGCGTAAAGCCTGAGTCGGCCATGGTTTAGGTTTGTGAAGCGAGAGCTGGAGGGAGAAGATATGTGCGTCTGTGTGTTTGAGGGTGAGAGAGAGAGAGAGAGAGAGAGAGAGGGAGCAGGGACGGGAGCGCACAAACACGCACGCACGGGACGGAACGGTGTGAGCGGTGTACCCAAGGTAAAAATAAAGGCGCTAAAAAAAGCAACGCCGGTGGGCAGTAAAGCCTGGAGGAGAGGAACGATTCCAACTGACGAAAAAAAAAGAAGAAGAAGAAGAAGAAGAAGTAGAAGCCTTTGGATTACTCCTTCTTCTTTTTGTCTTCTTTACTTTCCCTCACTTTCTGTCTCTTCTGTGTTCCCTTTTGCTACTAGTCACTACTTTCTGTCTGTCTTACAAACTCCCCTCTTTTTTTTCCGTCTTTCGCCTCCTCTCTCGTTCGGTCTGTCGCTCTCCCTCCGTAGTAGCGAGTCAGCCCTGGGACGTCGGCCAGCCAGTTTGAGGAGAGTCTCTCAGCAACAAAGTGTGTGTGTGTGTGTGTGTATGATTATGTATTTGCGTGTGAGTGTGTTTGTGTGTGTGTGTGTGTGTCAGGCTGAGCTTAAGTGCAAGGGCTCCCTGTGAAGCTGTCCCGTCAGACTTTCTCTGTCTGACCCAAACCCTGCCCCTCATAGACTCACTGATAGTAAGGCCACGCCCACAAAGACCCTCTCAATGTAGAAACCCCACCCACCCGTCCCAAATACACACACACACACGCGCGGGCGCGTGCATGTGCAGTGCTAACACACGCTCAAAGTGGAGAGAAGCCCAGTTTGTGACTTAATTTCGATCTAAAATAGAAACACAGTAATCGGTAGATGAGCTGATTTACTGCCTGTATCTACTGCCGGGAAAAACAGAAAGAGAGGAGAATTAAATTAAAAACACCGGACGTCACACTGTGCAGATAAACACACACATACACACACACACATACACACAAACACATACACTCACGCTCATACAAAACAGTAGAAAGTAGAAAGCAAAATTTGTAGTCCACTTGATTCCACTTTCCTGGAATAGTCACTTAAAGCTACTCTTAGCTTTCCCCACCCTCTCAGCTCCCACAAATAGAACTACATGAGTAAGCACCATGGCTTCTGCATTCATATCCCTACTGCTGTTAACCTCTTACCTAATATTACACATGATTCCACCAGGGGGCGGTGTGGCTGATTTTACTTCTCATTAAAACGCTGGGTAGAAGAACGGAGTTACACGGTTACTCGTCTTTCCTGTCAGACTCTGAGCGGTCACCTTTTGTAACATTTGTTCTGCCCTCTTTCTCTCTCTCTCTCTCTCTTTTTTTTTTTTTTTTTTACTCCTGGTACTACTTCAGAGAGGACTCTTTGATTTTTGTAAACAAGCAAAAATAAGAAACCAGTGAGTTTTGTTTGAGTTTTGAACCTTTCTCTCATTCACTGTTACATTATAACCCTCTGTACACAATGCTGGTCCTAACATTCCTGTCTTCTCACACCAATCTCCATCTACCAGAAAATGACCGTTTAGCATATCGCTACACAAAGTTACATGTTGACAGCGTTTGTATTTAAATTGAGCTTTCCTGTGAAATGTATAGAGAGCTCTTGATGTGTAGAGTGAATAGACTATTGGGCTAAGCAGCTAGCCATTAACTGAATTATTTAATCCCACTGAATTTCTGAATTAAAAAAAAAATGTCACCAACTGATATTTAGCACGTTAGACAATGCTTATACATAAACCAGTTTACTTTATAAACTTTTACATTGTCCTTTACCAAAATATAACTGTCAGGCAGATGCAAATGTTCTTGTCAAGACACCTTATGCGGATATATATATACTTTTGTTGCTCTAAAAAATTCTCCTCTTATCTCTCACCCAGGCAACCTATGAGTGCTCATTTGGTGATGTATACCCTCTCTCTCAACACCAAGTCACTGATACATTCTTCTGCTCCTCATCTCAAGTGAGACAAACTTGTATTGGTAAAGGGACTTCAAACAATACATTATGAACAGTTAGCTGAGTTAAAGTCTGATACATATAAATGATCATATATGTCTCATGTATGTGAGATAGTATGGATTACGCGATAGTGTGCTGGCACGTCATCAATAAATGTACAGCGACTTAGTATTCCTATTAAATTATGTCTGTGTCGAGACTGAACTGTGTTTTAAGTATCTCAGTCCAGCTGCTGTTTCCTACAATGCTTAGACTTAGACTTAGACTTAGACTGCTTTTATTGTCATTTCCACATATGCATGAGTCATACATACAGGGGAACGAGATTGCGTTACACAAGGACCACAGTGCCACATAAAACAATATAACAAATAAATACCACATAAAACAATAAATAATGCACAATAAGTACTGAGGGGAGGGTTTTATAAAAAATAAAATAAATAAAAAAAAAAATCCGGGGGGTAATAAATATGACAACAGAAAGTACTGGGTAAAACAGAAGTACTAAGTAAAGACAGAAAGTACTGGGTAAAGAAAGTACTAAGTAAGTAGTACAAACAAGAACAACCCTACATATTTCAAACCTAGACATATATGACATAACACCTACAGACATAACACCAGACACAGACAGTGAATTTCTGGCAACAGCATTGGCATTGTGCAGGTAGGTAGGTGAGTTGTATGGGGTGTTAGTGCAATTTGATTGTGCAGTAGTGCAGTTGATTGTTCAAAGGCGCAGTTGTGCAATTTATAGTGCAGAGTGTGCAGTTTATGGTGCAAATACCATCACCCAATAAAATCCATAGCTTTTTATTTTCAGTGAGAATAATCATAATTACCTTTTTTTTTTTCCTGAAATCAATTTTAATTCGCTTGTTTGGAAAAGGGGACCAGTCAGTGGAAAAATAACGGTTCAATAAATTCTAAAATGAGGTTATCTGACCCCTTGCCACCCCCAAATGCTGTTCTCTGACTTTTCCTACTTTCAACATGTTTATGAGTCATCTCACACCTTTGTACCACCTAACAACAAACTGCAGGAAACGTCTTGATAAAACAGCGATCAGCCTGAGAGATCTGGTATAGCCCATGTGGAAGAGTTTACTAGTTGTTGAACCAGACATTCAAATAGCTAAAAAGATTTTACCAAGACAAAATGACCCCACCAGCTGACGTGCACAGTCCTCCATCTAAGTAGTATTTAGAGTTTTTGCATTCTCTCTGTGTGTGTGTGTTTTAGCTCAAAATCTGAAAGAAACCTCTCTATCCTTGCTAACGTGGACTATTAATATGTAATGTGGGGTGCCTGAAAGATGAAAGAAGTTGATTAAAGCACTTGCTGACACAACCATTGTAACATGTGGTTTGTGACTGCCAGTTTTTGAGGGCAGGGAATAGTCTGAGAGTAAAGGGGTGTGGGTTTGCAGCATCCTTTGTGGTTAGGACCAAATAGATGTAACCCAGTTGAAAACACCTGAGGAAGTGGTATACCTCTACCCTCTGTTACATCTCTCCAACCACTATTAGAGGAAAAAAAGAGAGAGAGAGGGAGACGAGAGACGTAACAATTCAGTTCCGTTTGGAATAAATTCTATGGGTGCCAGTTTAGAGTGCTATGAAATTACACACTTGTTGCCTATCGCTCAGAGAAACTTAATGCAACGCCGCACATAGCTTTAAGTTGTTCTCCTGCTGAGTCAGACGTATCATGTGAGCAGATGAGATAATCAAACACAAAGGAAAGGCTGTACATGCGGTCTAGAAAGTATGTCTCTTACACAGGTAGGTTAGTTAAGTCAGTAGATCATGTGACACGTCGAACCTACTCATTACGTCACGCCCGTGCCGCGGAGATCAGGTCAGCTGATATTTCGTTGTAAACGGAAAAGAGAGAGCCCAGAGTGACAGCTACCGAAGGAGGACTTTAATTTACACAGACATCACTGTAAGTTACATCCTAAACCATTTTCTGTTTCCGAAAGAGCCTTTATATCAAAAGTCAACATATAACGAATTCTCATAAAGGTCTTTGCTTCGGTCTTTGCCTCGTCTGCCTAGTTATGGTTGACCAGCGAACCTAACGTTGCGCAGAATTATTAACCTACGAGCTAGCTAGCGTCACTGTATACTGTAGTTAATGCGTTAACTATAGGTTTGTAAATAGCTGATTAACCTCTAAGCTATGTGTTTATGTGTTGATTCAGTAATATCCACGTCAGCTGGAAATAAACCCGTTTAAAAACTTTTTTAACCACTTGTTGATAAACTCATTTGCATTTATAATAACTCTGCTAACTAGGATAGCCAAGAGGCTATTAAGTTAGCCAGCTAAAGTCGCGTAGGTTGGGACAGCTATAGGTTTAGTTAAGTAACTACTGCGATAGGCACCCGGGCACTGTTTCGTATGTAATACTTCCTTTTTCATTGCACGTAACGTGTTATTTGGGCTCTTTATTATTATTCTGCCTTACAGTAATGTTGCTGTTTACATTTATCTCACGGGACAATTTTACGGTTGTTTATAGCTTTTGACAAAACCGTCTAACCTCACATAGTGTAACAAATCGAGTTATCACCTAGTAGCTTCTTAGCATGCTAGGCTAGCAATAATCCAGTCTCTAACTTGAACATAGTAACTACCGAATGGTGTGTCTAGTTAATTGACAAATAATATCGAATACGACACACGTTGAAAGTATACACTATCTAGAATATGTTGAATGTTCTGGTAGTACTGCTGAGTGTTACTAAAATTTAGTGAGTCTTGTCCTGTCTAGAAGGGACAAGTTGCGCCCTTGAAAGCTTATCCTTCCGACAGTGCATCTTCCTTCACGGGCGTCAAAGATGCTGAATAATTTAAAACGGGTCGAATGGATGATTGACTTGTTTGTTCATAGTTTCCAATGCACATTTAACTGACATGTTGTGGATTAAGATTTATTACATGATTGAACATGAAAAGTGTAACGTATGGCATATTTAATTGTTATGTATTATTATAGAAGCGTCAGTTTTATTTGCAGAAGCGTCAGTTGGCGTTTATAATGTTCTGTCACATACAATATTGCTTTAGCACCATTATTGCTTGGTATAAAGCGTCACATGGTTCGACCTACTCTAATCCCTAAATCCTCACCAAGGCATTTGCACTGTAATTCTTAATAGAGCGTGAACGTCTCCTTTGAATTTCTTGTTCTGAGCGCATTACAAATGAAGCCAAACTTTCGCTTTATGTAATTTACAGTGGATGTATTTCAGGCTGATGGTACAAAAATGCGTAACCTCGGGTATTTAGAGGTTTTGTGTTGTACTTAGTTTGTCGGAAAGTTGTCTAAATAGATAATGAATGCACAGCTCACGTACAGTTATTTATCCTAACTAGGAGCCATCCAGTTAATCGGGATTCGCTTACAAAAAGCCAGGCTTTGTGTGACCTTAACAGCATGCCAAAGCATATCACACTGGTTTTGTGATGACAGTCGTTCGAATACCTCATTGTATGCTCCTCGGTTTTAAGGCGCAGCTCACAGGCTTGTGCCCTGGTCAGTTGCTTATCACATGCCGAGGGAAACGGCGAAAACAACGGAGTAACATGAGATTCCATTCATACCGCATGGGCGTGAGACCACCGCTTAGTCCCACTTCACATTCACATTAACTCCACTCTGCTTAACATTCTCACTCACATTAACGCAGCACTGTGAGTGGAAACAGACTGTAAACTCAAATCTTTTATCCCTAGTCAAACTGATAGCAAAGAGATGCATTGACACCTTGGCGGTGTCCAAAATGGATCAGTATTGTTAGGGATTACACTCTCGTCCGGTATGTGTGGAAATGTGCTCTAAATCTGACGTCATACAACATGCAGTGAACATTCAGTGAAAAAGTACTGAGTGGGT
This sequence comes from Chanos chanos, assembly GCF_902362185.1. Lineage (NCBI taxonomy): Eukaryota > Metazoa > Chordata > Actinopteri > Gonorynchiformes > Chanidae > Chanos > Chanos chanos. The sequence continues at coordinate 9,128,731 of NC_044510.1, forward strand.
GTACGGTACTCTTCTGGGGAAAAGTGCTTGGCTGTGTGCCAAACAAGAATAAAACAACAGAGGAGCCACAACACTGAGTTTAAACATCAAAACAAAGCAGGTTCGTCAGGTGTGTGAGATTAACATTCATGTGATGACTTTAATATGTGTTGGACCTCCTTCTACTTTTTCTGCCCAATCCCAGCACACTGACATGAGTACTGGGAACTGGTAATGAGTGTGGTACAGTCCATAGATTTATGCAAATATATGTGGTGTGTAGATCCTGATGTCATACATAGCCAATGAGAAATGCCTCTTAACCTGTTCCTGTGGCTCTTACTGCCCTGTTATAACCAAGAGCTAGCTTGCCTGATTTGACCAATCAGCTGCTTGATTATGGTTGAGGAGGAGTTTCATTAAGGAATGCGAGATGGACCAAACCGCAGATATTGAGATCAGTGAGAGTGAAGTGGGAAATGCGGATCTGGAGTGGGTGTTAAGTTCTCGTCACGATGTGAGTGTTTCCTCATCTTAGCACGGGGGAAAAAAAAAAAACCCCAAACAATTAGAAGTACGAGCTTTGGGAAGTGTGTAAGCATAGTGATCTCACAGGCTATTTATCGTAAGAAAATCAGAATACGGAACACTTGATTAGGCAGTCAAGGGCCGGCTGAGCACTTTTTAACTTGGGTCAAGTGTGATTTTGCTATAAAGTCCAGGTTTAGAACAGCTGTAAAATGACCAGATAGTTTTCTCCGCGCTCGGATGGATTATTTGCCCGTGTTTAAATGCCAGCGCAGACGTTTGGTTTTGAAATGGGGTTAGGCCGTCTCATCCTTTGAAAACAGTGCTGTAAACACTCCCCTTTCCCGGTATGATAGAATATAACTGTATAATACAGTACTCATGGGCTGTCGACGTTGCAGTGTCCAACTGGCTGCTCTGTTTTTAGTCACATGTTTTTCTCATGTTTCTGAGAACTGTTAACATGGTTCTAATGGAAGTCTTTTCACCACTAGGCTGTAATTGGAGGGACTTTTCACACAGTGTTGTGATCAAGAGGGCACAAACAGGGGTGAGGCTTTTCATTTTTTTATTTTTTTTTTTTTTACAAAACAGTCAGAAATAGTGTATACCACAGGTCACATCATCTGAAAAATGAAATTTTTTTGTCTCCTTTTCCAAAGTCTATAAGAGCTACATGGGTAGAAGAATTGGGCTGAGAAAAATGCTCTTTTGGTGAGATTGAATGAATGCATTTAAGAAAAAAAAAAAAAAAAAAAAAAAAAAAAATATATATATATATATATATATATATATATATATATATATATATATGTAAATGGAAGAAAATGCACCTTGAAAAGATTCTGAAATATCTTGGAGCTTGGATTTGACCTGCTTTCCAAACAAGGTTATGGAAAATTACTCCCAACTCTTAATACACCCTTACGCCAAGTAATTACTGTTATCACTTCACCTAGCTACGTTATATTACCACACAGATTAGACTCATTCAGTCCCTTCTAACTCTCCCCACTGTCTGATATCAGTGTTTTTATTCATATAGTTCTGGTGTTTAATGTACCCCCCCCCTTTTTTTTTTTTGTGCAGGTCTTGCCTCATGTCATATGCTGGTTTCCTGTTTAGTTTGGTTTGGTAAAATCGTTTGTAACTGCCACAGCGCGCGTGGCTTGTGTGTAAACCCGTGGTGCTTGAGTGCTTTTCACGACTCAGTTCTCTTCTCGCCTGCGCTAGCTCTGCACCGCGACATCAGTGCTTCAGCATTTGAAAACAGCTAGCTCCTCTGTTTCGAGTGCGTTTGTTAACGAGGCAATGCATTGGTTTTCTCACGTCGCGACGGCCGTTTGTATCCTGGTTTCTAGACAATGTGGCGTATTTTTTAGTTTTTCTTATTCCATTTTCTTCATGTTTCTCTCTCTCTCTCGGTCTCTCTTCCTCAGGTGAGGTCAGTCCTGAGTCTCTACCTGTCGCAGTGCTGAGAGGGGTTACCCAGAGTGCTTTGCCACCATGGGCGAGCTTTTCCGAAGTGAGGAGATGACGCTGGCCCAGCTCTTCCTCCAGTCAGAGTCGGCCTACTGCTGCGTCAGCGAACTGGGAGAGATCGGCATGGTGCAGTTCAGAGACGTGAGTACTGCTTCTCGACACTCCCCCCACTAACCCCTCAACACACGCACAAACACGCGTGTACGTGCGCACACACACTCGCTCAAAAACACGCACGCACGCGCACACACACACGCGTCTGTAGTTCAGATGTCTGAGCAGTGCTGCTCGACACTCCTCCCTCTAACCCAGCAAGGCACACACACACGCACACACACACGCACACACACACACGTCTGTAGTTCAGATGTCTGAGCAGTGCTGCTCGACACTCCTCTCACTAACCCATCAATGCACACACACACACACACACACACACACACGCACACACACACACACACACACACACATCTATGCATCTACGCGTTTACGTTTCAGATGTATGAGTACTGCTGCTTGAAAGTCCTTCCACCCCCAACACAGACACACACACACACAGCCCACACTTACTGTTTCCCCTTCATTTCCCCTTCATTCGTAACATGCGTCTCTTGTAAGAGGAAACGTCTGAAGCTGTAGACTAGGACGAGTTTTTTTTTTTTTTTTTTTTCTTTCCTTTTTTTCATTCTAAGGAGAATTGAATTTTTCTCCTGAAAAAGACATTGGTGTCAGCAGAATCTGAGGGCTACGCTACAGCCCATAGACGACTGAGTCTGATTACTCAATCACAGTAGTATATGAGTAATCAGATTGGTTTACTGTGTGACCATAATGACACAGTAGTCAGCAAACTCTAGCCAATAGCTGGTCTTTGGCAGTGAGTCATATCAATGGGCATATATGAATACAAGAGAGCTATGTGAGTAAGAGTGTATTTCCTGTGTCATGTGAAAAGATGTAAAGTAGGCCTGAAGGTACATTTAAACTCCACTATTATGTTTCAGTGTGGCCTGAGGCAAAGCACAACCGTAACTGACGTGATTCGAAATCTCAGTTGATGTGGTCTCTCGTGTGTTTATTATGCAGGCTTTTGTCAATATTTGTTTTCTGCGTGAAAGACTCTGTATCAGTTTGTTTTGTGTAAATGCTCTTTAAGGCACGATTGAGTCATTTTACACCGTGGGTCAGTGATGTGGAGCCACAGCTGAACCCAGAGAAAAATCTGGAAGATTTTTTTATTTATTTATTTTTTTGTGGGTTTTCGCATTTCATAACGAAGCTGTTTGATGCCTCCCGTTTTAGTTGAACCCGGACGTGAACGTGTTCCAGAGAAAGTTTGTGAACGAAGTACGACGGTGTGAGGAGATGGACCGTAAACTGAGTGAGTCCGTTTTCTCAGCATTCCCGTTCGTTCATGAGAATGCAATCATACTGATTACACTGTGGATCTCTCTCTCTCTCTCTCTTTCCCTCTTTCCCAGGGTTTGTTGAAAAAGAGATTAAGAAAGCTAACATCGCAATCGTGGACACGGGCGAGAACCCTGAGGTTCCGTTTCCTCGAGACATGATTGACCTCGAGGTAAGCTTGTTTAAAAAGCCTCTCTCGCAGATCCTCTCTCTCACACGAGAAAATGCAGTAACATATCAGCCTCAACGTAACTGTTTCTCTCTTCTCTCTTTCACCTCGTCCTGCCAAGCAGCTAAAGCATTAGCTTTCAATGGAGCGGACAATTTAGTGGAATTTTGCTGACACGCTCGGTGATGCAAAGCAGTAACGGACGCCTCTTTGACCTTTAACCTTTTGGACTTTTGCAGGCCACCTTTGAGAAGCTGGAAAATGAGCTGAAGGAGATCAACACCAACCAGGAAGCTCTGAAAAAGAATTTTCTGGAGCTGACGGAGCTGAAACACATCCTGAGGCGTACCCAGCAGTTTTTTGATGAGGTCAGGAGAATTTTGATGAGCTGTTTTGAATTTGGCAGACAGAGTTAAGGGTTGTAATGGCGATAAGGAGTGAGCTTGTCTACCGTGTCTCACACACACACACACACACACACACACACACACACACGCACACAGACACACAGACAAAAACACACATATACAAGAACAAAATGGGTTTTTACTGTGTGAACAAAAACAGTTTGGTCCCTGTTGTGGTGATTGAAAGTTTTGAGTGGGGCAGGGCCTGGACGTTAAGTGTAGTTAAGTGTACCAGCAGACACACACACACACACACAGACACTCACGTATACACACACACACACACACACACACAGACACTCACACACACACAGACACTCACACACACACAGACACTCATTCACACACACACAGATACTCACTCACACACACACAGATACTCACTCACTCACTCACACACACACAGATACTCACTCACTCACACACACACAGATACTCACACACACAGACGCTCACACACAGACGCTCACACACAGACGCTCACACACACACACACACACACACACACACACACACTCTCACACACACACACAAAGACACTCACACACACACTCTGCATGCCTGGTCAGTATTCAGCTATTTTCATATTCAGTATTTAGCCCAACCCGAGACCTGTTCTTCCAGGTATTCAGCTTCTTTTCTCGCTGCCGACCCTTTCAAAATACCTCACGCGCTCTAGTTACCGTCAGACGATCTTTATCCGTTCACGTTCAGTTTTAACCGCACAGTTCTGCCTCGGTGTGCGACCTTTAACCGTAAGAGTGGTTGTGCTCGGCTGATCCTCTCTGTCACAGTTGGCCAGTCTTTAAAAATGTTACTGTCGCTTTTACAACCTCATACAGGGTTTGAATGAGGGTCATTCATTTGGTTAAATGTCCAGTGTTGTCTGGTAATCTTTAACTTCACTAACACACACTAAGAGTATTTAGGCCTTTGGGGCATGCACTAGACAGAGAAATGATTACGTTGAAGAATTCATTGTTCTGGGCCTCAAGCAGTAATTTGACACTCTGTTATAAGTGGAAGAGAATGTGACGTAGCTGTGATATTTGTTTTCAGCTTAATACATATGATCCACTCTCACTGTGTTTGCTTACTGTGACATCATGCAAGTTCATTTTAAAGAGGACTAATTTAACCCAACATGAGCTCTGTGGTCAGCAGTCAGAATTCAGTGGATTCAATTCAGAGACAAAGTTATGATTCACAGATTAAAAAGCTTCGTTTTTCAAACTGATGAAGTGAACTTGAACAAACAGGAGATGTGTTCAGTGTAATAAACATAGTGATATTAACTGTAATTGTTTTCTGATGGGAAATGGGGTATAAAAAAAAAACCCATATGTAATAACATAATGTGAACACTTGAGACTGATTCTGATCTTTGTCCTAATGTTACCAAAGGAGGTCCTTGTCTCTCGTTCTCAGATGGAAGATCCCTCTCTGTTGGAAGAGTCGTCCACGTTGCTGGACCCCAATGAGGTCGGGCGTGGCGCTCCTCTAAGACTGGGGTGAGTAGAGTCCAATGGATGGAGCTGCTTTTGGGTGAGGGACGTCTTTCTTTCTTTCTTTCTTTCTTTCTTTCTCTGTCTCTCTCTCTCTCTCTCTCTCTCTCTCTCTCTCTCTCTCTCTCTTTCTGTCTGTCTGTAGATAGGTGTTGTTTCTTTCTCTGTCTCTCTCTCTCTCTGTCTGTCTCTCTCTCTCTGTCAGCCTCTGCTCTGTCTGTCTGTAGATGGGTGTTGTTTCTCTGTCTCTCTCTCTCTGTCAGCCTCTGTCTGTCTGTGGAAGGGTGTTGTTTCTGGCAGAGGAAGTTGCAGCTGCTGTTATTTGTGATTAGACCGACTGTGTTCCCCAGCTGGCTCAAAACATGCCCGTCTGTTCAGTCACCTTTAAGCCTGCTCAGCAAAGATGAGTCATGCTACAATCCTTTTTGACAGTGGAAAAATGACCCAAATGTTCACCACTCAAAGAACAAAAGCATTTTTTCAAACTAATTAGTATTATTATTCATGAGAGTTGTTGTTCTCCATGACTTAAGTACCCCCTAAAGCAGCCACACCCTTGTTCTTATCAGATCTTCCGTTTTTATATCAGGAGTAGAGGGCAGGCCTGCGTGAAACGACAGTTGGGCAAATACTCACAGAACTCACAAAACAGACCTACTTTCAATTACCAAAGCTCTGCTATTCTAATACAACACAATAGAATCCTCAGTACCTTACTACTCTCTATAGACAGGTCAGGTTAGGTTACAGGGTTTTTTTTCCCCACACTCATTGAATAATACGATCAATCCATTTGTTATCCTTTCCTCTCCACTCTGTATGGAATACGAGCCGTGATCGTTAAAGCTAAAATCACAAGAGAGATTTACATCACTGTTGTGTGCATTGATTGACATGTTTGTACTCTCCTAAGTCTGGTGAAAGGATACACCAGCATGCTGAATCACTGTTTTCCCCGGGTGGAAATGGTGTTTGAACGCTCAACCATACGCCCATTGCATCAGATCACTGGAAATATGGATCGGTTTTCTCCACAGAGCAGATGACGCGCAATAGCAAATTGATCCGCGATCGACGCTCGCAGGCGACTGATACCGCGTAAAAAAAAACCACATTCTGTTGTCGTTCCAACATTTTAGTTGCAGGACAGAAAAGACAAGAGAGGCCAACCGCAGAGGAGGACACTGGGGGAAAAAGAGAGACAGAAAAAGAAAAGAAGAGTGGTATTGAATGTGTGAGGGATACTAAAACACTGTTGGTAGAAAGTTAAAAAAGAGATCCATTGGTAATGTAACACAGGGCAACGTTTTATTGTCCACTTTACAGTCTTCACGGAGCTTTAGACGACGCATCGTGCGCCGTAGGGAGAAATCCATGCCAGAGTTCAGGTTATAGGATCAGTTACCGCACAGTGCCTCTGACTGGATGTAGAATTCAGTACCTTTTCCCCAAATGCACGCGGACTGTGTCAAAGCTAACCCAGTATTCTCCAGCACTTAATGAATTTCCCTGCGCGCTGTGAATCAAACTCACGACTCCCTTACCGCCAGGCCCGTTCCTTTACCTGTGAGGTGCCTCTGATGCTATTTAGACATATTCAGTATGTATTGAGAGCTATAAGCTCTGTTTTGACATTGACCTTTATGGAGGCACTCAGAGTGAATGTCAAGGCAGTCCAGTGAACACTCACAGGAGCACTCTGGTCATTTTCCTAATGGATGTTTACTGTCGAGGAGCTGCAGCTCTGCCCAGCTTTACATGATGGCCTCAGGCCCACAGGGACACCAGAGTGATGACCCACCAGATAAGGATAACCATAGATTAGGATTTTAGTCTGCGCTAATGGACTATGACATTAGGGATGGAATCTGTCGATCATTAAAAATGAGTTATGGATTAATCACCATGATGTTATCAAATTATATACGTACACTAGCCGTATTAGTTATGCACCGATTGTTAACTATTTTTGTAATTGATTCTTGTTGTTGAGCCATCTTTTCCTTTGCTGGAGATAAAAACCTCTATAGACTCTTGATCCTATAATAAATACGGAGCTGTCTCTTAGATTAAATTAGATGAAGCCTTAAGGGTGGAGAAATGATCTCCCCTGACCACACGACCAAGACAGCTGGACTTGACTGTTGACATGCTCTCAGGTTTGTGGCTGGAGTGATTGGCAGAGAGAGGATACCAACCTTCGAGAGGATGCTGTGGAGAGTTTGCCGTGGCAACGTGTTCCTGCGACAGGCGAACATTGAAGACCCTCTGGAGGACCCCACAACGGTGAGAAGCCCCAAACAGCTGCCTGATGGAAAATGACTGGTGTCATTAACACGCTCTTATGTCACAGAGGGCTAAAAAAGTTCCACGGAAGAACACTGTTCCTAAAATTCTCGTTTTATTTTGTCTGTTAATGAGTTTTGTATTTTTGCCAATGGTTTGTCATTCAGTGTGCACCATACATCACTGTTCTATAACTGCAGAATCCTTACTGTAAATTGTTTCCATGGTGACGCAAACTTCATTTCGTACCCTCCAGCCTTTATGAAAAAGTTATGACAGCAGGGTTATCAGGAAGACATAATAGTTAGATTTCATTTTGATGACAAATTGTCAAGTCGTGTGTCGTTGGTGTGGTGTAAAATATGTGAGTTTTATGGCTGCATAGCTGTCACACAAGATGACATCTGTTATAACAGACACCATATGACACAGAGTACAAGAAGATGTCTCCAGCACTTCATTTAGATTAGACGATAAATGTTTGATAACTGTCTCATATCTGGCCAGGTCTGAGCAGTATAGATGAATAATCTACATTTTTTTTCCCCCCCTGTTCTTGTCCTCATTTATAGGGAGACCAAGTGCACAAGTCTGTGTTCATCATCTTCTTCCAGGGAGACCAGCTGAAGAACCGCGTGAAGAAAATCTGTGAAGGGTGAGAATAACATGTGTCCCCCCCAATGTTACAGTCACCCTCAATGGAAAAGTGCCTGCAGTTGTCCAAGACAACTAAAATAACATATAGAGAAGTTGGAGTCTGTGTCCCACCCATTTTAGGTAGCATAACTTAAAACACACAAAATGGTATCGTTTGACCAGTGATGCAGATCAAAACTGACATGCAAGATTAGATGTTTTTAATAGATTTTTTTGATGACACTTGTAATGAATTTGAATACCAGTAACAACAGGCTGGTAAAAAGCTGTGATCAGTATCGTTTGTAATGACTGTGTTTCAGTCAGTTAAGTCTGATAAATCGTCTTATTTCGATGTCCTCCCCTCCGTACCCAGGTTCCGGGCGTCGCTCTACCCCTGTCCAGAGACGCCCCAGGAGAGGAAGGAGATGGCGGCCGGGGTTAACACCCGTATCGACGACCTCCAGATGGTGAGGCAAAACTTTACGGAAATCCAACACTCACCTCTATTTGTCATATCTTTGACTTGATGAGGGGAAGGGATTTGGTTACTTAGCAACAGCTCGTCGGCAGTGTTCTGAGGGTTGATGTACATTTTCCATTTTCTACTGATAATTACTGTTATGAAATATTTGTCCTCAAGGAGGGGGAAAAAAAGCCCCGTTATTAACGTGCAGTGACGCATGCTGTCATTTCCCCCCTTTAAGCTGACGTCACACGAACAAAACTAATCCCCAACTGTTTTTCCGACCGTTTTACGACGACGTCTTTATAAATGTCAGGGTGTGTTCAGTAACTGGGATCAACCTCAACTCTTAGCACACCAGCCTAACTCATATAAGAACTACTTCACATAAGCTTGGCGTGGCATATCAGTCAAACGCAGCCCAAAATGACATTACAACAGCCTCTCGTCCTTAATGAGACGATGAACTGTGAGCTGGAGCAGGTGCTGTAGCTACTGTAACATGAGATGGGCTTACGTCTGTGTGCTCTACCCACACACTCCCTGCTGTCTGTGTACTCAGCTGTGCGTGTGTGTGCGTGTGTGTGTGTGCGTGTGCGTGCGTGTGTGTGTGGTCTAATAGATTGACCACAACATGGAACTACCATATGGAATTAATGCTGTTGTGTGGTTTTGGTCACTTGAATATGAAGAAGTGGTGGGTGGTATTGTCAATGTAATATGAAGGGCAGAATTGTATGGGGATATCCTGTGCAATATGAGAGCCAAAGAGACGGCAAAGAGACAAGCCGTTGTTTGTGAGGACAGCCGTGGTTCAGAGGCAGACAGACCGAGTGCGCGTCGGACCCCGCTGTCGACGTTTTGGCACAGCCGTGCCGTCCCTAGACGAGCGTGGTCTAGATTACTGTATATTGAACCGCTCAGTGAAATCATGAAACTCGATTAGATCAGTTTAGATAAGGGGAGACTGGATGAGCTGTTTGGTAGGCAATGCGTCTTTGCCCAGTGAGATCCTGAAGGGACATGTTTACTCAGCCAATTAAAGGAGCTGGGTGGGAAATTGAATTAAAGTCGCGCGCACACGTGCGTGTGTGTGTGTGTGTGTATGTGTGTGTGTGTGTGTGTGTGTGTGTGTGTGTGAGAGAGACAGAGAGGGAGAGAGAGAGAGAATGCGCATGTAGGGCTGCTTGTGTGAAATTGCAGTTTCTTTCTTTCTGTCTTTCTTCCTTTCTGTCTTTCTTTCTTTCTTTCTTTCTTTCTTTCTCTCTTTCTGTCTATCTGTCTTTCTTTCCTACTCTCTCTCTCTGTCTCTCACACACACACACACACACACACTCTCTCTCTCTCTCTCTCTCTCTCTCTCTCTCTCACACACACACACACACACACACACACTCTCTCTCTCTCTGTCTCTCTCTCTCTCTCTCACACACACACACACTCTCTCTCTCTCTGTCTGTCTGTGGGGTGTGTCAGGCAGTTGAAGTAGACTGGCAGTGACAGGGCAGGGTGCTGGCTGGCTGTGGTTGTGCTGTGACAGCCTTTAGGTTTGGCCCTGTCTGTGGCCAGTGTTATTCCTATGACAGTCTGCTGCACATGTCTTTTCAATGAGGGAGTGTGATACCCCCCCCCCCTCAGGGACAGCAAGCGTACTCCACCTGTATACACAACACCATTCATTATACTACTGGTAGTGGACGTCTTTTTTACCTTTAAAAGACACACACACACACACACTCACACTTTCATTCACTGAATTTGAGGAACGGAACTGGTATGAATCTGTCGTGGTTTGTTCTCCCTCCACTTTCACACATTCACTTGGTAATCAAGGGGACACAAGCCTATCCATTTGGCATCTCCTTGGGGAGATGCCACAACCCTACCCAGATTCCACCCTCCTCCACCCACACATTCATAGCTATCATGCCTGCCCACGCATGCAAGTTTATACACACGGGAATGCCCACTCTGGATTCCAGTTTTTTGGTGTCTTTTCACCCACCCACGTTTAAAGTGATCCCTCTCATCCACACACACACACACGCACACACACGCACACACACACACACACACACACACACACAAACACACACACACACCTCGCTCTCTTTCGGGGTGAAATGATACACTGGTCTACTGGAGTGAGTCATTGACTTGGAACTACGGCACTCTCAAACCCCTCTGGGCTGTGTCCAGTGTCAAGTGTGGGTGTGTGCATGCGCGCGCGCGCGTGTGTGTCCGCTTGTTGTCTCCCTCTGCTCCATTTGACTCTGTGTTTCTATTTTTTTAAATTTTTTTTGCTCTTGATTTTGGCAGACCTGTGTGTTTACCTGTGTGTGTGTGTTTGTGTGTGTTTGTCTGTATCTGTGTGTGTGTTTGTGTCTGTGTGAGAGAGTGAGACAGAGGGAGCAGAGGAGGAATATTCAGCTGCTCTCTGGTGGACACGGTTAGGACTGATCTCCTGTCACTTTGCCGAGTGTGTAGGAATTCTTTCCTGGCTGTCATGTGTCATGTTTGTGTGTGTTTGCATTCGTCTCTACGGGGGCGAGAGAATGTTAGATTGGGCAAAGAGAGATAGAGTGACAGATGAAGTAGAAAGAGAGAGAGAGAGATAGCGTCTCTCCTCTCAGTGAGGTGTACCCCCAGGAAAGGGAATCTAATTTAAAAGTATTCAAGTGAGTCACCATATCTGGCCATGGCGTTTTTGTGTGTGTGTGTGTGTGTGTGTGTGTGTGTGTGTGATGTGACATCCCGTGCGAGCATGAGTGTTAGTGAGATTGGTCATAGGAGTATTCTCTGGCTTCTTTTAGAACTCATAACATACCACATCTCCCCCCGGGCTAAGTGAATCAGGTGTGTGTGTGTGTGTTTCCAACGTGGGCGAGGGCATGTGGGCATTAAAGCTGGCGCTGGACTTGTCTGCCGCGTGTTTGTCACACAGACTCTCGGCTTTGGCAGATTTCAGGAGATAAATATTTGGGAGCATCTAAGTTTACAGTTGTGGGTGAACAAAGCAAGCTTTATTTTTTATTTTTATGGAAAGATGATTTCATTTAAGAGGGGAGGATACACTGTATTTCACACATTTTCATTACTGCAGCATGCTCCAGTGAGATTTTACCACAGCGTTTACTGTTTGCTGAACTAACAGTGAACGTTCTTGTGCAAGTCCCTGCTTATGAGAAGGTCACATTCGCCATAGTCCACTAAAATACACTGTACGTTGTTTATAAACCTGTGAGCCTGAGAACCCTAGCCCCTGAAATGATTGGTATTTACTCAAGGTGGAGTCTACGTTTTTTAATATAAACAGCAAAAACACTTTTACCCAAAATACTGCTAGTTTCTCTGAGTGACATCAGTTACTCTCTCATCATCCTTTTTTTCTCTCATTCTTCTTCTTTTTTTTTTTCCCCATCGTCTTCTCCAGGTGTTGAATCAGACCGAGGATCACAGACAGAGGGTGCTCCAGGCGGCTGCCAAGACGGTTCGCGTCTGGTTCATCAAAGTGAGGAAGATGAAGGCCATCTACCACACGCTGAACCTCTGCAACATCGACGTCACACAGAAGTGCCTCATCGCCGAAATCTGGTGCCCCGTCTCCGACCTGGACACCATCCAGTTCGCCCTGCGCAGGGGCACGGTGAGTGGACACACATTTGTATGCATACACACACACACACACACACATATGTATGTGCACACACTCATATATACATATACATATATATATACACACACACACACACACACACACATATGTGTGTATGTGTATATATACATACACACACTCATATAGACAGACACACACATATAGTGTAAAGACACATGTCATCAAAGTGATACAGTGCAATCACACTAGAATTATCTGATTTTATTTTTGCCATGGATATGTTGTCTATATCTAGTGCAGTATCCATTAATGTAGTTTAGTTCTCCCATACTCAAATGATGACATGAGTGTGTATGGGTCAGTGTCATAGGTCAGTATTATAACCCTGTTGGTGGCTGTTTGTTATGTCAGATGTCTTTGCTTTAGTGCCTGGTAGCAGTTAGTTTTGTCTCGTGTGTTTCGTGTGTGTGAAGGAGTTTACAGTCAGAGGCGGATTACATCCAAACAGCTTGACTGCTCTGTATTGTCATCGGACAGCTCGTGTTACGCCTTCTCTCGAATCGCCCCTCTCTAACTCTGCCAAAGGTCGCAGAATAAGGACCAAAGGTCACTAGAATGTGACCTTCCCATGAAGAAGAGTTTGAGGGGATAACCCTTTGTCACACACTCTCAGAACAAAGAGTGTTAGACTACAGGCAGATCACTCCCTGCTCACTCGATCAGTTCAGAGGGTGCAGAGGAAGAGGAGTTAAAACTAACTGTAAATCATTCTTTGTGGTGTAATTACATGTAGAGAGGGCTGTCATTTAGATTGACAGTCAAGATAAAATCCACTGTATGTTTAAGATCCATATTTGTGCAGTTTCTGTAAGACAATGTATTACATAGTTATATTCTGTTGTAAGTTGAATAATGTAATCTATATATATATATATATTTTTTTTTATATTTTATTTTATTGAACACAATGTGAAAAGTCAGCAGTCAAGACTGACCACCCGCATCAAGCAACAATGAATTGGAAATCACACATTTCACACCTAAATGCGGCGTGCTTCTTTTTTTAAGTTTGCCTACACGGCGTCGACAGCGTACCCCTTTAAGAGGCACGAGGATGCACAGTCTCGTCGGGCACCCAACACAAACGGGATTTCCAGACCGCAGGTTTAAATGCCGCTCAAACGTCCGATCAAACGGCGACGTCTGAACTCCGCAGTGACGCTCGAAAAACGTCCGCCGAACCTTTGGTGCCCATCGCACGGGTTTTGGCTCCAGCTGTAACGCCGTCTGATTAGCTTAGTCTTCAGTCTCTGTGGCACTGAAGGCTCTACTAGGAGCTTATAGCTGCCGCGCATTGGCATCTCCCCTCTGCCTTTTGCTTAGCCAACCACTATTTATATCCTCACATGCCTGTAGATCCGCGACGGGAACCGAGCCAAACTGAGGCGGCTGCATTAACACTCTGACACCGTACAAACACACGCATATCCAGAACTTACCGGGGCTTTTTTGAAACCTCGTTAAGAAAGAGAAGAGAAAAGTCCGTGTATTTGTCTGCGCTGATTGCGTGTCATGGTATAACGGTGTCATTTTTTTTCAGTTCTCTCCTGTCCTTGAAGGCTGTGCGGGACAGCGAAGCGTAGGGTTCAGGTACTAACGTGACAGGCTGGTTGAGTTTAGCGCTGGAGAAGGTTTCTGATGGAGGAGCGTAGCGTGAAGGTGGAGCTGTATGGTTTAGTCTGCTTTTGACCTTTTCAGGCTGCAGTTCCTGTTAAGCCAGATGTGGTTCAATTACAATCAGGAGGAATTAGAAGGAACATGTAGGTTCTACCAGTTTTAACCAATCAAACAACAGGTGTCGGAATACAGCGACAACGCGTTGTGTTGTGCGTGGATGCAATCTTTCGGCTGTGGCCTAACCCGGTAGCTCTCTCTCTGTCTGTTCTCCAGGAGCGAAGCGGTTCCACCGTTCCCTCCATCCTCAACAGGATGCAGACCAAACAGACTCCGCCCACGTACAACAAAACCAACAAGTTTACCTCTGGCTTCCAGAGCATTGTGGATGCCTATGGGATTGGCAACTACAGGGAGATGAACCCAGGTAAACGTCCAACAGGTTTCAGTGCTCCAGAATATGCTACGTAGAGAAATAGACCAAAGGAAATCAAAAGTTATGAACATGCTCCCCTAGACACCTCACAGTGGACGACCTCTTATATGTCCCTATACCTATATATGGGTATTTTTATGGCATGAACAGTGAGGCAGAAAGAGAATAGGGTAAAACTTGGCAGAAGTGGGTATTTTTAGAGGTTTTGTGGATTCTGGGAAACCCCTTGTATTTAATTTCACATCTGTATAGCAGTATATCATTGGCATAGTCACACACACGCATAGTCACACACACGCATGTGTTTCCAAGCTCCATATTTTATTCTTTTCTTTCTTTTTTTACCCCCATTTCCATTGATTTGTGTTATGCTCATGCACCTGTATTATTGCTCTGTGGCTCTGTCAGGTGCACCATGTCTCTCTGTGTTGTTTTTTTTTTTCCACGTCACCATTATGTGTTGTCGATCACGGAAAAGTTACTCAGTCAGTTCATGTTTCGTGTTTGTGGTCAGCTCCCTACACCATCATCACCTTTCCCTTCCTGTTTGCCGTCATGTTCGGGGACCTGGGTCACGGCGTGCTCATGACATGCGCCGCCCTCTACCTCGTTCTCCGAGAGAGCCGTCTCCTCGCCCAGAAAAACGACAACGAGGTATCCAAAACACACACACACACACACACACACACACACACATATATACATTGTCCCTTTACCTTCATCGTGTTCCTACGCTCATCCATTCAGTGGTCCATCCTTCCACGCGTCCTTAATTTATATCACATTTGGGGC
>NC_044510.1:9149113-9179113 GCF_902362185.1 Chanos chanos
TGTCCTCATGACTTTTCTGAGTGCTTTCACTAACCCTAACTTTAACGCTCTGTGTGTGTGTGTGTGTGCGTGTGTGTGTGTGTTTGATTACTTTCAAGCATGCCGAGGAGGAAGTGGTAAGAGCAGAGTACCATTTTTGCTATTGGTGTGTGTGAGTGTGCGTGTTTTTGTGTGTGTGTGTCTGTGTCTGTCTGGGCTTGGGTTTGGGTCCGCGTCGTCACCTTCGACATCTCTTTAGTCAGCGCCACCGTGTGTGTGCTTGAGTGTATAAATGCCTTTATGTGTTTGTGTGTGTGTGTGGGTGTTTGGTGGAGGGGTACCTCTTCGGGACTGCCGATGAGTCACTTCGGGGGAAGCGAACCACCTCTCTAAAGCTTTCCAAATATATTTAGACTTCGTCATCACTGTAATATTATCACTCAACCCATACAACTTTTATTGTGCTCTCAGATTGTGAAACAGTCCAGTGCAGTGTTGTGTGGGATGGTGGTTGAAGGGTTCCTAGCCTGGGTCTGATTGAAGCTGGTAGATTATCAGGGGCTTGGCTGGGGACTGTGGCTGCTATAGCCTGTCATGATCTCTGTGACTCACTAGAAATGACAGGAGAGCTGACAATATGATATACTGAGTGTCTCTCTCTCTCTCTCTCGCTCTCTCTCTGTGTGTGTTTGTGTGTGCGCGCGCGTGTGTGTACGTGTGCGTGTGTACGTGTACGTGTGTGTGTGCATGCGTGTGTGTGTGTGTGTGTGTAGTTTAACTTTGCAGATGTGGCAGTGCATCAGGCCATTCACACTATAGAGTACTGTCTGGGCTGTATCTCCAACACGGCCTCATACCTACGACTGTGGGCCCTCAGTCTGGCCCATGCACGTGAGTCTCACACACACACACACACACACACACACGCACACACACACACACACACACAGACAGAGGCTTTATTCTCTGACTGTATACCCTGAGACTACACATGTGAGGTAATGCTGACACTGCATTTCGCCTACAGCCTCCACTAAAAACTGTCTCTCTCTCACACACACACACACACACACACTGATGTTTTCTCTCTCTCTCTCTCTCTGGGTCTCAGAGTTGTCAGAGGTCCTGTGGTCCATGGTCATGCGCATGGGTCTGTCCTCCAGGAACTTCGGAGGTTTCTTTGGCCTGTCAATCATCTTTGCTTTTTTCGCCACAGCCACTGTGTGCATCCTGCTCATCATGGAAGGGCTGTCTGCTTTTCTACACGCACTGCGATTACACTGGTGAGTGTACACACACACACACACAAATACACAGACACACACACACACACAGAGTGTATTCTCATGGTGTTATTTCAGTGTACACATACAGTAGTACAAAGCGTGTAGAGAGAAAGAGGTTTTTTATGGTTGCTGTGCTGACAGGTTGACAGGAGACAGGTGGTTTTGGGATGTGGTCCTCAGCGTTGTTCATTCAGTTCAGAACATGAAATCAGTCATCACGAACAATAAACTGACACACACCTTTATGTTTGCTGGAAACTACATGTCTTCACTAGTTCATTCATTAAGATTAAACAGTATTTGTGGTCTATGACAGTGTGTCTTTAAAGCAAAGGCTTATATTTGCATGAATTAGTTGGCAGTGATTACACAGCCCTCTAGCGCCCTCTATGTGTTGAAATTATAATACGACTTTTTTGTCTTTGCTCAGTATGGTGCGTCATTAAGGAAACGACCTTATGTCACTCTGGAGGGCTGACCCCGTTGCTATGGAGAAGCTGTGGTAGATGTAGTTATTTGTAATTATGTGTAGTAATTTGTGGGGTGCATAAATCTGACTTGAACTGAATGCAGCTTTAGAGAAGACGACTGCTGTTTGGTGGCCATGAGGTTCACATGACATCAAAACATCAAAACAGCACATCCGGAGTGTCAGAACACAGCCTTTAGGCACACAAGAGTGAGACACACAAATTCACAGCACCTGTGAATAACTGCTGGATGCATAGATTTTATATCTCTCTCCCTCTGTGTCTCTGTCTGTCTGTCTCTCTCTCTTTCTCTTTCTCTCTCTCTCTCTTTCTCCCCCTCAGGGTGGAGTTTCAGAATAAGTTCTACACAGGCCAGGGCTTTAAGTTCATGCCCTTCACCTTTGACAGCATCCTGGAGGGCAAGTTTGAGGAATAAACCATGCCCCTCCCCCTGTACTGGCTCTCTCTCACTCTCTCTGCTGTTCCTCCCCTCACCCCCAACAACCAATCAGGTTTTAAACAGAACATGATAGATGTGAGAGAGACTCCGCCTTCACCCATGAGAAGCTCAAAGACGACGCTGAATTCCACACAGTTATGTCTGTCTGTCTTTTTTATTTTTTTTTTTTCTTAAATGGTTGTCCTATTCCAGTTTTCAGGTGTTCTCATAGCAGTGCGGTTTTCATATGGAAAAGCGGTTTGTTCTCGAGATGATAAATTGAAACGTGGTTATCTAATGTAATTATATTGTCACAGCTCGTCGTGAATTGACTTTGGAATTCTGCGTCAACGTGTCTTCAGGTTAAGTGAATGTGATTATCTGGAAATGAATCTCATAACATCAAAACTCAAGATTTTTTTTTTTTTTTGCATCCTCTGTCTCCACAAAGTACTGATAGTTTTGATGATGTTTGATCTGTTGTAGTGTTGTTGTTGTTGTTGTTGTTGTTTTTCCTTTTCCTCCTTTTTTTTTTCTTCGAATAATTTATTGTTTTTCTATTACTAGTTTCCCTGTTTCAGTGGCTTTTTCTTTCTTTTTTTTTTGTGCATGTGTATTCTGTCCCTCGCTCTACTGCATCTAGTTATGAGTCATGTCTGTTTTTTTTTTTTGTTTTTTTGGTAATAACATTGAATTCATCATGAAAATAAGGGCTGTTGCACCCAGATGTGTTATGGTTCGAAAACAAGACTGCTGTCCACACAGAAACGTTAAATGAAGAAGGAAAAAAAAAGAAAAGAAGAGTAGTTGTTGCCTACCTGAGCTTGGCTCTTTCCGTTTGGAAAAAAAAAAACACACTCAGGGTTAAAGTCTCAATGAAAATTTCAAAGGGAAAGATTTCACATTTCCTCTTTCTCTTCAACTGAAATGAATGTAGTTTTTTTTTTTCTCCCCATTTCTGTTTCAGTTCCTTTTCTGTTTTAAAAATAGTTTTTCTTCAGAAAGGCCACACTGTGTAATCTATCTCTATGGAATTTTGTCTCTATACAGATACTGTCTTATGTGTGTATCTGAAACACTGTAATCCAGGTTATGATCTCCATCGATTAACACAAATTATCACAAGTGTGTAGTCTTTACACATTCTCTGCTCTGATTCAGCTGAAGCGAGATTAGTCAGTCCTCTGTGTTTTGTGTTTATGTATTTGCTTTGTGGATGTTTGTGTTTGTGGTTGGCATGTTGGGAGAGGCACAAAAACCAATGAGACTTGGGGGGGAAAAACGTGAGATAAATTCCATATCCTTTGATCTTATTGGACTCTTTGAAATTTTTAGCTAAACACTATGGATTGCCATCTTTAGACTGTCACTTTTGTTTGTTGTGCTCTGTGTTTTTGAGTGTTTACAGTGTAACTCTATAGTGGCTTTTTGGAGACAGAGGGGTAGTGTGAGAAGCATCACAGGGAAGAGAATGCTGGGATATGTAGTTTCATGAAGCCAAGTAATATGCAGTAAATGAAGTTCACTATGGATATTTGTATATTTCTGTCAGTAAAGCAAGGATGGAGAATGAAGCACTGTTTCTTTTGCCTGTTGTGTGTGTTTGTGTTTGTCTTGTGTGATAGTTGAACGTTATGTGCAAAGGCTACTCTTGTTCTGCACTGTGACTTCCATACCACCAGGGGGAACTAATAAACCACACAAATCCAAACCATCTAACCTTCCAGCTTTCTTAAGTCATCAAAGCACCTTGTGCATGAATACATTTGATCATCTGGGGAGTTCAGAAAATCTTCTTTTAAAAGTGAACTCCGGGCTTCTGTTACAGCAAAACTCATTTTCTGTGGACTTTTCAATGAAAAAGACCTATAACAACATTAAAAGTAGTTGTAAAATTACAGCAGTCTTAAAAAAAATTGTGGAATATTACCACAGCAAAGGTAAACAGTGAGTCACAACAAATAACATTTAAAAGTATGACACATGAACGAATGGTTCACCTCTTTGACAAAGCACTTAACAAAAACACAACATTACTCACAATCCTTATTTGTGCCCTCCTAATAAACGCAAGTTACAACGAAGTGACATTTCATTGACCAATGGTATAATGACTTGTGTTCTTCTATTATGACAGTCTTACTACAAGTGGGAACAGGAGCAATGTTGCCCTGTGGCAAAACGCCTGTAACAAGGAGACAAGCTGTACTTTTCCAGATCAGCCACACACATACACGCACACAATTACAGGTCAAGGAATCTTGTTGACATTGTTAATATTGAAAACCGCACAGTTACGGTCATAGTAAACGGGTTTACATGCTGAACGCGTGCAGAATGAATGATGTAACCCGGGCAAACGCGGGGGGGGGGGGGGGGGGGGGGGGGGGGGGGTTGGGGGTGGCAGTGGGGGCTAATAAAACTTGTAACTTCCTGTAGATACAGTGAAACAATGAGTGCAGTCCATATTACATACACTCATATATACGACACACCTTTATCTATTTCCTTTAGATGGGCTTGTCTGTGACATTGTTCCCCAAGTGCATAAATATTACAAGAACCATTCTACCTGAATGTACATGTTGTTTCTGCAAGCTCCCTCCTAAGAGAACCTCGTGGAATGAATTTATCCTCTGTCCCAAATGGAAAAAAAAAAAATAGATACACAGAAGAGAAGAGGTTAAATCCCAAACAAAAACAAGTGGATTGGTGGTTAGATCCCATATTTCAGCATGACCTGAGTCTGTTCCCAAAATGTAAAAAGGGGGCAGAGGGAAGTGACCAGTGGATTCTTAGAAAGTCTTATTGAGATGTGTGTGTGTGTGTGTGTGTGTGTGTGTGTGAGAGAGAGAGAGAGAGAGAGTGCTTGTTTTCCAAGAATCCCTCTTAGAGGATTGCTGCCCCCCCCCCCCCCCCCCCAGGCTTCTCCAGATGTAGACCCCACATGTGATGTCTGTTTAAAATAGACTCCTACTGATACAGGGAAGAAAACACAACATACAACAAGGTCTATGCATGTCAGGTCTGTGTGTGTGTTAATACGCTCCTACACAGGTGGTCTTTACCCCCCCTCCTCTTTGTTCTCAATGTAAAATATTAAGAACATTACGTAATACAATACAATACAGTACAATTCCCATAGCCTGCCCCCCCCCCTTCTATAGTCTGATTTGCTGTGTCCTGATTGGCTTCGATGGTTGTTAGTGTTAAAGAAAGTGCAAAGCAACTTGTATAAGACTGTCAGCCCCCCCCCCCCCCCCCCCCCCCCCCTCCCCGTTGCGTTTACGTTTGGCGGTCCCCGACCACGTCGCTTCGATTTTGTGTCTCCCGACGCTACCTCGCGCAACAGAACCACGTGTTGTTTCTCTATCCAGAAAAAAAAAAAAAAACGAAAAAAAAGAGAACTGTGGTAATCTGTTATGGAATGCGTAAGACTTTCATCTCAATCTGTACTTCTTGGTAGAGGTGGAGAAAAAAAAAAGCTCCAGATTAGCTGAAGGTAAACTAGCATTGCCTTGACAGTTGGACCAAATCCAGCCCAGTTGTTAAGTTTCAGCATGAAGATACGCAGAGATACAATACACTTTTGGGTTTGAACCCTTATCAGTCAGAACTTAAAAACTACCCTCTGTCCAAAACCCGTTGAGAAATGAGTAGTTGAGTGTGTGTTTGTGTGTGTGAGAGAGAGAGAGAGAAAGTGTAATTGAATGTGTGTTTAGACTGTGGGTTCCCACTGTGTGTTTACGTAAGGCCTCTGTACATTGTGTTCTGCACTTTGCTAACCTCGTTAACTTTATTGAAAGACCTTCTCAACTTCCTCTTGACTGACAGCCGGCCGGGAGAAAGTGAGAGAAAGAGAAAGCGAGAGAGCAGGGGGAACAACCGATAGAAAGATAACTGGTGAAACAGTCTTTTCCCATCTGCATTCCCGACTTGGCTGCTTGGAATTCCGTAGATCAGTGGGGTATTGCTTGGCTCCCAGACTTCATGCCAACAGATGGAAATTTCATAGCAAACAAACCAACCTACATAATCGTGACAAAGAAAGGATTCTAAGAATGCCAAGAACATTCTGACAAACTGCAACCAGAAAAACCTGTTTTTGTTTTTTTTTTTTTCTTACAAAGGTGTAACTTGCATGCTGTTATTGACTTTATGAGTCCTCCTTCTCAAACAGGCTTGTACACACATATAACAGCCACTGCCGATACCGATACTGTGTTGTCACTCCGTTTGCGGAACAGAAAGAGAAAGTTCAACGCAAACTCATTCCACAGCGGCCTACGTCAGCAGGCAATCTTCCCGATAAACTATTGTTAGATTCTTCTCACAAACTTCAGAATGTAAATAAATCAGGGAAAAATTGAAACTCTGATTGTTAGAAGAAAAAACAAACAAACAAGAAGTTATGGGAAAGCAAACGATACCGGGTCTACTGGATAATATCTCGTTACGTCTTTGTTTTCGGCAGAATTAGCGTTATCGCAGCTGCTTATTGCAGAAATGACAGAAACGTTTTGTGTAGGTTATGTCACGGCCCTGCCCGTCTTCTGTCAGTTGATTTCGTGAATGAAAGAGAGAAAAACAAAAGAGGAACGGAAAGGTAAGCTTTAGGTTGGGACTACCCCAGAGTGGTCTGCTTGTGCAGTCGCACTCAGCGCCCGCATTAAAGCCTGAACACACCTGATTGAAACAAGCAAAGACTAATTGCTTCCCAGACGAGTTGGGTCAGACGCGCGGGATTAACGAGCTCCCGGCACGAAAGGTGACATACGCCGTTCTCGAACCGAGGACGCGCAAGAACAACCTTGCCCGGGTGGGTGTGGCTCTGACACATGACTGACAGGTGACCTCAGATAAAGAAAAAAAAAACAAAAAAAAAACAACCCACCAATCTCATTCGAGGTGATTGTGAGTTGGAAGAGGGCAGGGAGTCATTTTGTAGATGGAAACACCTTTTCCTACCGCCGTTGTGATTTTGACCTTCTGCTCTGATAACATTGTTAGCGAAAAACACTTCACTTTGACCTCACCCGACCCTCCATTGTTCCTCAGCTGGGAATTTGTTATTGGGCTTTTTAGGTTTTTTTTTTTTTTTTCTACTTGCCAGTGATTAACTCCATCATATCAAATGGAATTAGGCAAAATGAATAATTGTTTGAGACAAGCACACTTTCCCAGACACCCTCTCGCTCTCTCTCTCTCTCTCGCTCCGTCTCTGTCTCTCTCCCTCTTTCTCTGAGGAGAACAGAGATATCTAATTATTGTTGTTGTTGTTGCTGAAATAAAAGGTTTCAGTTTGATTTTTGAATGCTATAGTGGAGGGGACTGCAGTTTTTCTCTTTCTCTCTCTCTCTCTCTCTCTCTCTCTCTCTCTCTCATACACACACACACACACACAAACACATACACAAACATACGTTCATGCTCACACAAACACACACACACACACACGTGTCACACACACAGAAGCTGAGTCTTATGTAACGTAGGGGATGTATAAATCTCAGGTTGTAAGAGTGTTCCCGCTGTTGTTTCTGCAGTGTTGTGAAGCATTCCTGGATGAGAACAAGGTAATGGTCTCTTTGGAACACTAATAAATCAGGAGCCTGAGGAAAAGCACACAGCTTAGCCATTCCTCTCAGTTACTGGTCTGCTCAACATCCCACTGAGCTACTGGGCACAAACCAGCAAAATTTACACACACCTTCACACACACGCGCACGCACACACACTCACACACACACACATTTCTGCACAAAATTGTCACTTATCTCCATGCACGTGCAATTACTTCGATTATGTGCGTGTTTTCCACGCAGTATCTGCAACCGAGTATGAGAATATTCCACCTATCTGTAGTAAGCCTCTCCTCAGAACTACCTCCTACAGGAGAAGACTTTCCCATTCAGTCGGCCGGCGTGTCCTCAAGATGCTCTGTTAGCTGAGCCGAGACAAAATAAAAACGAAATGTGAAAAATAAGCAGGTTTGGGGTGGCATTACCCGTCTACGCTTTTGTTTTCACTCGCCGCTTTTGTTTCTGGGCAAGAGAATAAATAGCTGTGTGTGACCAAAAGCATTTAATGCATCTAAGCCAAGAATGCAGCACAAACACACACACACACGCAAAGAGCAGAGAGAAAGCACTGAGAGAGAGAGAGAGAGAGAGAGAGAGAGAGAGAGAGAATGAAGTTTTGTTTCCTTTTTAGTAAAGAATGCTTTCTTCGCCACATGAGAAGCACATTTCAGCCAGTCTTGGACCGCTATTGTTCTGTTTTTAAACCTCTCTCCCCTGTCTGTCCTCCTTCTTCTTTTTCATTTTTCTTTCTTTCTTTTTTTTTTTTTTTTTGACTTTCTCCTCTTTCTTTTCTTTTTCTCGTGAAAGCATGACTCGGACACGTGGAAACAATGTTCTTATACGTTCTTAATCTGTTTGACAGTGAGATGAGACCACACTGAGATCCCCCCCCAGGGCCTTCATTCCCCAAAAAACTTTCAACACGCTGCTCCTGAATCAGTTTTTTGGCTCTGTCCTGTAACTGAAAACCATGACAGAGCACAGAGCTGGACTGACCTCAGATCTGCTCTTCAGAGTGAATTCCACATTCTAAGGCATGCGTGATAACAGAGCAAAACAAACTATTAACCAAATGGACTACTTTGGAATGAAACTCAAAACAAGGCAATGGCTCCAGTCTTACTTATTGGAACATTGAGTAGATATTTATGGTAACGATGAAAATGAACTTAAAATAGCACACACACTCACACACACAGACACACACACAGAGACATAGACACACACACACACACACACACATACTTAAGTCCAGATAGCTTGATCTTGATCTTTAATCAGAGGATGAATTTAACAGGAATGTCCAACACAAACAAACTAATTTGCAGAAGAGCAAACTACCAAGGAAATATTTTCAGGACATTTAAAATGACTTAAATAGGTCGACAAGGTGTACACGCGTGTGTGTGTGCTCCGAAAATCCATTTGGAAACATGAATCAATTCTGAGAAACAGACAATTGTCTCAAGATTGGTTTGATGGGATCACACACACACACACACACACACACACACACACACACACACACAGGGGGAAAGGGGACGGATTACTGTGGAAGGGCTGACACAACCTGTCACTGTCACGTATGTCATCATTTCCTGCTGTCTCTCGCCTTTTTCTCACACTCTCTCCCTCTCCGTCACACACACACACACACACACACACACACACACACACACCTTAATGAGGTTACAATTGGGAGCAGAGGCGTGAAGGAATTTTCTGGTTATGTAAAATGTCAGACATGACCTGCTTCAAGAGAATGCGACAGAAACCTACAGAGGTCAGACAAAGGGAGAAAGAGGGAGAGAGAAAGAAAGAGAGAGAGAGAGAGAGAGAGAGAGAGCTATTTGCTTGAAGCTGTGAAAGGTAAAGAACAGGTCATAATAGACAATGTGAGACAGGGAATGAGCGCTAGATGCATTTTTGGGAGAAAAAGAAGAGAGATACGGTGGGAAAAAAATGACGAAAAAACTAGAACGTGAGTACGGCACTGCCGACTCCGCTACGGGGGCGAACGCCAAGACTGCTGCCCCAGGACTTTCTTCATTTCCTCTGTCACGAAAAGCCATTTTAATGACGCCGTCAGAAATCCGTCAAAATTCTTTTGAACATTCCAAAGTCTTTTGGAACCTTCAGTATTCCCAAATAATAATAAAAAAAAATGAAAAAAAAAAAACACGTTTTGAGTCTTTCATTCTGTTACTCTCTCAATACCGCCAGACTTTAATTCCGGTCTCATCCGTTTGAGTTTATTTGCCCTTTTGTGGAGGTTTATGTAGACTTCACCTCCCTCCCAAATGATCAACATACACAGTGCCGCGGAGAGGCCTCTCCTTAAATAAAAACACACCGATATTAACCGCAATGTCTCCTACACGAACTCCGCAAAACCGTCTCCTTCATCCTGGAGTTACGTAACCGTATATATCAAGTTCAGCCTGCCCAGTTCCCGGGATACGTATCGGGAGATTCTTTGTTTTCGACCCAGATGTTTTGAATTCTCGATCCCCATTCCGAATTTTTCCGCGTCCCTCCCCTACACGGATGAAACAACGATGATGACAGGTTCTTTTTGTTCCAAAATATGTTTGTTTTACAATAAAGGAGACAGACTGACAGAATGTAAAACTATGGTAAGAGGTCTCACACACACACACACACACACCATCATAAAAAGACACTTGACAGATATACTGGATCCCTAGTACACCAAACTGTCAGTCCTTTTTAATTTGGATTAGTTTACTGAACAGGCTAATTTAATGAGTTCATATAATTCAAATAATCCAGAAACCAGACTCTACACAGATGAGTTATAACATGTCCCTGTGTGTGTAAAAAGACTTTTGGATGCACCCAGACAATTAAAACAGTAAGCAGGACAAAGTGCCCTGAGAGAATACGTCGTAGGTCTGAGGCTTGAGGAGAGGAGTGAGGAAAGAGAGGTGGGAGAGAGGAGGAAAAAGAAACGCATTCCATCTCCCAAAAACAGCAGGACGTTCCCCCTCATTCCCTTGGGAAGCGGAAACTCCTGAGACCACTGCGTGTGTATGTGTGTGTGTGTGTGTGTGTGTGTGTGTGTGTGTGTGTGTGTGTGTGTGTGAGTGTGTGTGTGTGTGTGTGTGTGTGTGAGTCTGGAAATGTGCCCACTTACAGAGGAAAAGCACATTAAAGCAAGAATTCAGGGTCTTGGCAGGCTGCACCATTGTTTAAACTATGTGTGTGTGTGTGTGTGTGTGTGTGGGGGGGGGGGGGTGTTTGTGTGTGTGTGTGTGTGTGTTTGCTAAAACCAGCCAAGAGAAATCCCCAGGAGCAATAAAAACATGCTTATGGACAAATCGAAATTAGTCTCTCACAATGCCAGTAAGAAACAGGAGAAATGCTTTCAGTTTAATACAAAAAGTATGTTTATTTTCCTTTGATTTCTTTCTTCTTTTTTTTTTTTTTTTACATTTTGTTAGGCATGCCATTAATATTTTGACAATAGATAAAGTCCAGTGGGACACAAGTGCAAACCTGCCTTAAGCACAAAATGGACATCAAATAATAATAATAATAAAAAAAAGAAATGAACACAACAATCTTTATATATTTCATACATTATCAAATCATAAAACACAAGAATAGAAAAATAACTTTTTACATGCCTGCCTTTTGGAAACAACAGCAAAAACAAAACAAAACAAAACAAAAAAAAAAGTACAAACACTCTCTTCCATATTTGTTTTTCTTTTTTTTTTCGTACTTCCTCTTTCTAAAACTGCACGTCTCCCATGAATCTAACATAAACAAATCCCCACTAATACACAGAACTCTTCTGAGAGCCCCTCTGATTGGCTGCCAAATCACACTAAATGCCATGTTGCCATGGACACTTTTCCTTAGACAGACACTCCCATTGGCTGTTGGGTCATTGTGATGTCACTGAGATCCGAGAAGGTCTTTGAGGCGACCATTTTCCATCTCTCTCCTCACTCTTTCATGTAGCTCTGAAGATCTTAAAAAATCTACACAATGTATTTCAAATGAAAACAAACAAACAAACAAACAAACAAGAAAAAAACCAAACAAAACAACAATACTACAATAACAACCTTTCAAATAGTGAGTACTTAATCTGTGCAACAAAAGCAAAAAAAAAATAGGTAAAATAGCTTCTGAAACAGGTGGAATTCGTGGTAAGTGGTGGTGAACATGAGGAAGGAAAAAAACAGAATGTAATTTCGAACTATATGTAGCTACGAGCGTACTGAGCAGATCAACCTACATTAATGTGCTTGCTTGAACCATGGTAACGAGTCTTTGGCGTGTCGCCATATTTTTAACATTCTTTCTGAGGTCTTAAGAGACATTCTTCAAAAGTGCTTGGATCTAAGATGGCCGCTGAATGGAAAACAAGAACAACCGGGGCATGCAAGCCACAATGTCCCCCCCCTCCCCCAAAAAACAAGAAGAGTTCCAAGAGCAAGCAACGTTAGATAAAAATCACCCACCGTCCACTGGTATGTCAGTCTTTCATGGCAAAAGGTCTTCAAACAGACAGAGGAAGAATAAAAAAAAACCCCCAAAAAAACCCTTATGAATTTTGTCAGCTGGGCTTCACTGAACAGATCTGTTTGAACTATTTGCAGTCCTTCATCGTTGAACTTAAAAGTTTTCTGAACTCCAGCTGTACAAAAGACAAAAGCCCCAAAAGGTAGACATTTCACCGTTACGTATTTCAAACCCTTTCCTGCTTCCTGCTCGTGGGTAAAACAGTCATTTTGGGAAGGAAAAGGAACTGAAGAGGTGGTAGCATGCAGCTTGTCTGGCTCGTCGTGTGTCACTGGAGTTGACGTTAAATTGACCCTGTTAAACAACGGGGTGAGTGTACAATCTATCTCCATGTCTCCGAGCTTTACAAAGGCTTTATGAAGAGCATATAGATGCTTTATTAAGGCATTACTAAGGGCTTATAAAGGGACTTTGTGCATTTCAGTTTCTGGATTGCGTGGCGAAGTCCCGCTACATCTTTACTCTGGTGCATGAGTATCGGTTGTCATTCACACACTCGCAGCACTCAGACACACATTTACACAAACCGACAACACACATGGAACGTATCAGATGCACACGCAAGAAGCTGGATCTTTGCCCCGGATTCCAGAGCACAGAGACTATCACAGTCCTGACCAAACAACATCATGGCACCTTAACTCAGTTCTCAGTCAAGACATAAATAAACCTCATTGGCTGCACGCTTTCAGCAATCCTCCTTTGATTGGCCAACACGTCGAGTGGCTCTCAGCAAATCAGCTCCTGTTTGATTTCGGGACGAGTTGGAAACGGCTCGGAGAAAGAGAACGTATCCCGGCCTGTCTTCAGCTCCCCCTGCCCGGGGCATGTGGAGTACGTTGCCATGACGACCAGCTCTGGGGATGGCGCGGGGCTCTCTGGCTCGGATTCTGACTGGCTCGTTTCGGGTTCGTCCAATGAGGCGCCGGTGTGGTGGTGTGTGTGCACAGCTGGGGAGTGCGTGACCAACCAGGGATGGTTTAAACACTGCTCTGCAGTGGCCCGTTTTCTGTGAGAGAGAGGGAGAGAATATATGAGAACTGTCAGTCAAAATAGGATACAAAGAAGAAGATAGTCACTGAAAATCTCTAAGCACAGATATGGAGGCCTAGACATGTACTCTCACGATCATTTCGACGTTCCAATGGCTGCAAAATAAAAAAAAAAAAAAAAAAAAAAAGAAAAGAAAAAAATCAGAAAAAACCCCTCAGATTACTCTTTCCACTTTTCTCCCCTTCTCTTCTCTCTCTCTCTCTCTCTCTCTCTCTCTCTCTCTCTCTCTCTCTCTCTCTCTCTCAAACCAGTCTTTTCCTCTCCAGGGATTACTCTCACACAAAGGAATTTTTTCCACATCTATTTTACTAACCCCCCCCCCCCCCCCCCAATCTTTTCCACCCACTGCCGATGATCTATGGCTGTTGAGTTTTTATTGAGCGAAGATTGCTGCCCTGGATCACAGGCTGGTCAGAGCTCCAGGTCGTTTCTCAATGGCGACATAACTGGGTCCTCTGCTCAAGGTTACAATCAGTCAACGCCGACACGAAATGGCCTCTACAACTACCACCATCAGCACCATCATCTCTACCACCTATCCCTGTCCAGCAGGGGAGGCCTCCCCATAATGTGGGAAAAGCCACAAGGCACCCGAGTCAGATCCCCTGTCCATTCAAAACCAAGAGGCCATGACGTTTTAATGAGAGATTAAGTCTCTGGGATTAAGTCCCGGCGTGCTTAATTTTTCATCGATTGGCGCGAGTCCAGAGGCTCTTCCACGACATCAATCACGTTATGCAACCGGCTGGAGGAGAAGTGGAGCGTGAAAGAAAAGGCGTTTTTTTTTTTCTTCCCTTTTCTTCTTCTTCTTCCCTGTGGCAAGTTTAACATTAAAAGTTTTCGAACGATAGCACTTCTACAGGGAGTCTCTTTTTTTTTTCCCCCCAGGTGATTTTTTTTTTAGAGAGAATATTTCTCAGTGTCTCGCGAAGGCCGTAATCTCCTAAAAATCGATGACGTTCCTTCAGCTGCAGACCACAATGCCGTCTCTCGCTTGGAGTTCAAAAGTCTCTGACACAACGATCAAATAAATATTCACCCTTACGCGACGAACAAAACAAAAATACTGCTTTGTTGGCCTTTTTCCAGACCAAGGATGAGGCTTACCTGGGGTCTTTGTGGAGAAGCGACTGGATGAAGTCCACGGCGAGGTTGGAAATTCCTTGGAAGACCTCCGGTGAGTAGTCCACGTTGACTTGGGAGACATTTAGGAAGGTCTCCTGCTTGTCGTCTCCGAGGAACGGTGACTCGCCCGTCAACATCACGTACGTAAGAACTCCGATACTCCTGTTCGAGAAGCAGACGGGTGTAAGAATGAGCGTGTTCACAGTTCACATCTCAACAAAAAGCCACCTATGAAAAACACCATATCAGCACGGGACATTAATATGTGTGGCGAAAGCTCCATAAATAGAATCGAAACCATTAAGCTGTAATGTATAAATCATAGTGCACCATCAAAATTTCAACAATGAAACACTCTTTGAGATGTTAAAAGTACTTCTTATACGTCCGAGGATCTGGATGCAGAGCAGTGTTTCTGGAATTTTCTGGAGAGAGCTCCTTTTGGCTTATGCAGCGTTCTGCGATAGTTTTATCTAGGTTATCTATGAGCGGTAATCATACTGCCCTGGAATTTCGTGCCTACTTTAGATAACATTTGATAAAGAACGACCTTTATCTAACAGTGCTGTTCTCCAAGAGCTTGTTGTTTTTCACTGGGCCTGATTAACACAGGAACCCCCCCCCCCCCCCCCCCCCCCCCCAAGAACCAATCAGTGACATACAGCTCTAATAAAATAGACACATACACACACACACACACACGCAAACGCACGCACGCACAGAAACACAACTAACACTCACCACATGTCAGTGGCTGTACTGATTGGCTCGTAACTCAGGACCTCTGGAGCTACAGAGTAAACAAGAGAGAGAAAAAAAACAATTCAATTTAAAAACCATTCTGCATATCTGTTACGCAGATGAATGCACAGACGCGTTTGCTGTGAGAAAGCTGACAACGTTTATCTCAAACACAGATAAACGGTTGAGTGCCTCTGATATCGTCCGGTAGCTAATAACCTCACGCAGGTCAAAAGTCTCGATGACTAACACACGTTCGTATGGTTGCCCAATGCCCGGCGTGCCTTTGGATACGTTCTCTTGTTTTGTTATCCAGCTCTCTAAAGAGGACAGACAGGGGCTCGTTCACTCACCTACGTATTCTGGCGTTCCCAGGATCTCCCGCACCTCGGACGTGCCGTCCACGCGCCGAGACAGGCCGAAGTCCACGATTCGAATGTCGCCCAACGGCTGCGCGCTGGTCAGCAGAATGTTCTGAGGCTGAGAACGTGAAAACAAACACACACACACACGAGCACGCACACACACACACGAGCGCACACACACGCGCACGCACACACACACACACACGCGCGCACGGTTTACTTGGGCTAAATAACATAACATAGCACAACAAACCACATAAACTGGATTCGTTTAAACATGGACCGGTTAAAGCCATTTGAACACAGCATAAACAGGAAATGCAGACATTTGTTTGCCTGCGGGGGTTGACAAACATCCTTTTACAGTATTATGCTGTTTACCGAACGCGTTCTTCAACGTTCTGTAGACCACACGGGCTATGGATGAAGGAATCTTTGACTTTTTCTCAGTGTGTCTCTGGTGTTCAGCAAATCTAACGTGATTCAGGGTTTTTTTTTTTGGTTTTTTTTTTTTTTTTTGGTGGAGTTTGGACTCGAGTCTGAAAAGGTCATCAGAAGCTTTTAGGATAATTCAGATTAGGCCGAACATTCAGTTAGGCTTCAGCGCTCAAACAACCTGCCCCATTAACCTCAGCTCTCTTCTTCTTTAACCTTTCCTTCTTTCATCCCGTAACTCTCTCTCTTTTCTCTTTCCAGCTGCCTTTACGCAACACGCTCTCGCTTTCTCTGTCTCTCTCTCTGACACACACACTCAGTATGTGTGTTTCAAATGGAAAGGGAGAACACTGTGTTCACACAGGTTTTGTGTGACTGTTTTGTCTTACGTAACGCAATAGTACGCATGTATAATACACATGTGTATTACGATGGTCATGAGTATCACGCCATGAGACGGGACTTGGTTACGTTTTATTAGTGCCATCAGTCAGCGTAGACATTTACACGCACACGCGCAAAAGTAAGAGCTAAGGAAATGAGAGCATGAGCCGATGAATGTCTCCTTGGTGCTAATAAAAACAAGCGTCCAAAAACGTTCAAAGTCTAAATGAATATTTTTGCAGGCCCTCTGTTTTTGTTATGATGGGATGTCAGAGTTAGGGCTTTGAGAACTCCTAGGCTTTGACTGGGGAACCAAGGCGATGTCACCCCCCCCCCCCCCCCCCCCACAGTTAAAGCAGTTAAAGCACAGTAAGTGGCACCAACCTTCAGGTCCAAGTGGACAACATTGTTTCTGTGAAGACAGGCCACGCCTGTTAGGATCTGACGGGCCAGTCGGATGACGTCTTTCTCTGTGAAGGCTTCGTCGTTGTCGGCGACGCACTGGTTAAATATCTCGCCCCCCGCGGCGCTAATGGAGAAAAAAAAAAAAGGAGGGAGAAATTATAATCAGTTCACAAACAAGCACCCACACGCGTTCAAAGCCGAACGCCGACTGCCATATCAACCCTTTCTCCTGAAGCAGATGAGGTGCATGTGGTAAGCACTGCGTGCTTGTCTACTCTGTGGTTTTGGTTGTTTAATCACTGGCAACAGGTTTTGCCTTTCTGGTACAGGTTTTAATTCCACACGCATGTTCAACTGACTCCAAAGAGTCTTTCAGAGACTATTAATGAACCTCTCTCTCTCTCTCTTTAACACAATAGCTAAGTCATTCTGACTACTGTCCATGATAAACATACCATAGCTCCGTGATAAAGTGTCACTAGAACATTACACAACTCACTTCTCCAGAAGACCATAAAGCAGATCTCAAAGACCATTCAAAATTACGTAATGAAGCTGTATTGTACTTTAGGCCTGGGAATTAGGTCTGACTGTGACACACACACACACACACACAGACACACACAGAGCCAGAGAGACACGCACGCACACATCATGTGACGCTGTTGAAGGCTCCAAAAGTCACAACCGTAAATCAAAACGCGATTAACTCCTGGGTCTACAGTGTGTGTATCTCTCCCTGTCTAATAACCTTTGGTGTGAAGATACGGTGTGCTGGCTCCACTTTTATCCTGATAAAACCAGGAAAGGCTTAAGAAAACTAATTAAGTCATCAGACACCTCAATGTGACAGAGGTCACACCCTAGTTTATCTGTCCTACACTTAACTGTTTCCCCAAAGGTCCAAGTACAGAAACAGACGACTGAATAGTGATCGTTAGTCCAACTGTAAGAGTAACTGGAATCAAATCAAACAACTTTCAACTCTTCAAGGCTGATGAGTCTCAGTGACGTTAACACCAAGAAGAGACCGTTAGTAAATGGGGGGAAAAACCCTCTACCATAATCTGTAACTAATCCTTCACTGAACATCTACATCTTCTGCCGTGCTTAACAGAACTGCCTATGTAATGAATGTGTTGTCAAATTAGAGGAGACTTATGGGCATCAGTGGGGGTGGCCGAGAATGGCTTGTGTAACCGTGACAATTGCTGTCATGACGACGGGAAATTTCTTTCTTTAACAGTCATATAGTTCAAGCAGCTATGAAAATGTCTGGGAATGGAAGCCATGTGTTGAGGATTTAGACCTCTGACACACACACACACACACACACACACGGATGGATATTTTATCTGAGAGGAATCTCAGTGTGCGTGTGTACACTGTCTTTGTTGCGTAACTCAAAAGTTAAAGCGTGAAATTGGCGGGATTTCTCGGCCCTTCTTATCAGGGTACATCTAACACCTGATCGACGAGGCCTCCCTACCAAATCCACTCTGACCCCGCTCCTCTCAAGGCCACCACATTTTTACACCCAAATTAGATCTGAATACCAGCGATCCCCAGGGCCTATTACACACACTCCCCTCCACACACACACTCCCCTCAACTCAGACAAATCATCATTACAGCAGTCACAATGCTGCTACAGGGGGGTCCCCTCAGCCATCAGTCAGACCGTACCGCATACACACACACACACACACACACACACACATATACACAGACATACACACGCGCACGCACGTACACACACGCACGCAGACACACGCCCCCACGCACGCTCGCAAAAAACATGTCAGAACACACAGCCGAATATATGTGCGTGCGTGTGTGTGTGTCCCCGTGTGTGTGCGTGTGCACGCGTGCAGATAACAGGAAATTGGAAACAGGCACCGAGCAGTTCGTTTGGAGCGTGTCCCGTTTGCGCATGTTAACGACGGCGTGATTTAAAAAGGGAAAACTGCGCTTATGTTTGATCTTACACGGCTGTATGGAGAAAATTAGACACGCAGACACTGTTACCATTCATTCACACAAGTTACATTTATTAAGAACTCTCTCTCTCTCTCTTTTCCTTCCAGAAACCCATCTGAAGATCTGAAAACTAAACCGTGAGCTAACCCTGTCAAAGGATCTTCTCTCTTTGTCTTTTCTCTCTCTCTCTCTCTCTCTCTCTCTCATCATCATTTCTCTTTTCAGGAGCAAAAATTGTCCCAATCTGAACAAACATTCCAGCCCACGCTAACACGCACGGGCTAAACATGGTGAGCACAGAATAAAGATAAAGAGAGAGAGAGAGAGAGAGAGAGAGACAGAGAGAGAGGGAGAGAGAGAGAGAGAGAAGGGGCAAAAAAAAAAGAGGATGGAGATGATTAGGGGATGATAAGAGAAAGAAGAGAAGGAATCTGGTTAGTGAAAGAGTGAATCCCATTTCAAAATAAACCCCGTCTCTCCGTTTATGGGAACAGTAAAAAAACCCAAAAAAAACCCTGGGACGAAAATATGCTTACCCCTGCTCCTGTCCACTGCCCCCACCCCCCCCCAAAAGGGACCACCGGCAGAGCGCGCTTTAGTGTCTTTTTCAGATGAGAAACAGTTTCCAAAAAAGAAAGAAAAAGAGGAGGAAGGAAATCCTTCATCTGTCTGTGATCACTAATCTAATCTAATATAATCTAATCTACCCACCACCGACAGGTCTGTCTGTCTGTCTGTCTGTTTCTCTCTCTCTCTTTTTCTTGCCATTTTCACTGTAAATACAAAGAAGTCTCATCTCAAAGTCCTTACTGTCCTGATCTGAGCTGTAGTCACTAAAACGTGGACAGAAAAAACAAAACCAAACAAAAACCAAACTAAAACCACCCCCCGCAAAACCTGCTTCATTTGGTAGCAGTCTCTGATACGGAGAAGAGAGGAATACTATTTTCGGGACAAAGAGAAATCTACCGGGGGGGGGGGGGTGGGGGGGGGGTGAGCTCAGGCAGGGAGGTTCTTGGTGTCTCAGGGTCCCGTGTGTGTGTGTGTGTGTGTGTGTGTGTGTGTGTGTGTGTGTGTGTGTGTATGTGGACCGTGAGGAATGGGCCATGCTGCGAGGACTGACCTGAGAACATTTGAATCACAAGGGCTTACTAATGCTCAGCCTGCTCCGTTTTGGCCGGCGGGGCGGGTGGGGTCTCTGAACATCCAGGATAAGAGGACGTAGTCGGGCGGGAGGATGAAAAGGGACAGAGAGAGAGAGAGAGAGAGAGAGAGAGAGAGAGGGCAAAAGAGGTGACGGAGATGAAAGCGTGATGAAGCGGTTGCGTAAGAGGTGACGGATGGAGAGAGAGCCAACGTTTCTCTTCATGTCGGTTACAAAAGGAACGAAAAACTGATCAGTCATTGTGAGAGAAGAGAAAGAAAGAAAGACAGAAGGAATGCGGTTCTTCAAGAAACAATTAGCAAATCTTTATAAACATGTTTTTGCCTGGCTGTTACTGGCTGAATTTTAATTGTTCCAGACAGTGACAAACAGAGAGAGAGAGAAGCTGTAACTGTGACTGTGTGTGTGTGTGTGTGTAATGAAATGTGAAGCATTTCCTCTTTTCAGCTGTTCTGGGTCTCCTGTTGGTCTTTCACTTCAAGGTGCAACTCTGTCCTTTTGTCTTCATTTCTCACAATTAAAAGCCCCCAAGACTCAGACAGAGCATGCACCCACCCCTTTCCCACACACACACACACACTCATACACTCACACATATACACTCACACACACACTCATACACTCACACATATACACTCACACACACACACACACACATATACACTCATACACTCACACACACGTGTGCAGGGTTTAAAATTTAAAGAGCAATGATGAGAAGCAGGCTTTTCAATTCTCACAACACTGAGGATGTGGTTGTGGTCCTGTGTTTGCATGTGTGAATGTGTGTGTATATGTGTATATGTGTGTGTGTGTGTGTGTGTGTGTGTGTGTGTGCGTGCGTGTGTTTGCATGTGTCTGTGCGCACTTCAGCTCTTTTTTTGGAAATGCAGCTAACTTGCATGTAAACCCACAGGAAATGGAAAAGTTTGTCTGTCTTTCTTTGGCTTTTCTTTTTCTTTCTTTTCTCGTGTATTTTTTTGTTTTTCAAAGAATCATCAGTGTGAAACAGCCCACAAAACGCTTTCAGAAGAAGGGAAGGGGAGAGAATGAGACAAGAGACAGAAAAAAAAAAAAAAAAAAAAGAGAGGCAACCAAAACGAAAATGTCACAAATCAGACAGTAGTAGAGTTTGTGCCTCTTTTCTTTCCTTCAATGCAACAACACATTACAAATTAAGCAGGTTGCAGTCAAGACCGGCGAAAAATCAAACCTGAGATAAAAAGTAAAGTCTCCGTGATTGCACAAACACACTGTGAACAGTGAGCAGTGAATTTGTCCTCTGCATTTAACCCATCCAACACACCAGTAGTGAACACACAACAGACGCAGGAGCAGTGGGCAGCATTCCTCTGCGCCCGGGGAGCATTAGGGTTAAGTGCCTTGCTCAGGGGCCCACACAGCCTGTGGATGTGGGGCCTGGGAATCGAACCGGCCACCCTCCGATCGCAAGCACGGTTCTCTAATCTTTAGACCACGGCTGCCCAAGATATCTAGACTACTACGTCATGAAGGGAGAGGTTTTGTCTACAGGGAAACTGTGTCTGTGTGTGTTTCTTAATAGCACCTCTCCTTAATTAACCATCTAGTCCTGCACACACATTAAGACACACACCATTTCTCTTCAGGGAAACCCTTTTTTTTTTTTTTTTTTTTAAATGGTTCGCTGTCATTTGAGGTTGGTCAGAGGGCAGTGACGTGGGAACTAGCATACGCTAGCATCTGTTACACAGACATCACAACAGCCTTATAAGGGGAGCATGTAAAATGTGTGTGTGTGTGTGTGTGTGTATACATGTGTCTGTCTGCTGGGTCTCAACACTTTCGCCCGACAAACAGCCACATCCTCTGGAAATGGGAAGTTTTGAAACGTTCATCGAGGTAGAAACACACATCTCCCATTTGTCAAAAAAAAACACCCTGCGCTCTCTCTCTCTCTCTCTCTTTCTCTCAGCATCCGACCTACGCACATGCTTATTTCGTCAACGAACTACGCAAGAAAGAGAAAACGTCAAAATCTGACCAATGCGGAGGTTAAAAAGAAAAAGGCACCGTCTGAGTCAAGAAAAACCACACACACACACACACGCACACACACACACACACACACACACACACACACACACAAAACCAGAACGAAAAAAAAAAAAAAGGACGAGAGAGACAGAGTCTCTGTAAATAGTTTTAAAGATAAGCGTATTCCTTTTTCTTTGTTATTACAGGTTTTATCCACATTCTCATCTCAATGTTAATTGTGCTGTGATAAGCTCTGTCTACCAGGGAAAGCCTAAATGCTTTGCTTAGATTAGCATCGTACAGGAAAGTACGCAACACAAAAACTTTTTACGTGAAAACTTACCACAAGTGCATATCATCTGCTTACGTTGATACTTTGAAGCTCCTATCAGTTCAGATTAACTAACCAATCAAATGTCAGCAAATAACTGAAAAAAAAACCCCCATTCATTCATAATTCTTGCTTCGAATCTTAATTGAACGAGATTTAATCTCACTCGTCAGCGGTCTTTTAAAAGAGTTCTTAATTCGTCGCTCTCTTGTTCCTGGAACCAGACAGCTGTGCGAGATGACATAACAGTTCCTGAAGACAATTTGGAGATTAAAATGCTAAAACTGAAGGGAACTTTTTTTTTTTTTCCTTTTTTTTTTTTTTTTTTGGCTTCATGTGCAAGCAGGCTGTGGAATGGACAAGTTCTGCGTGATATTTTGCTGTGTTCCTTTCTAAAAATATATTCCACATTCGTCGCGAGTTATGCGTCTGGGTTTAGGGCGAGTCTGGTTCCATGAGCAGGTTTAAAGAGGAGAGGCAAAGAGAGAGAGAGATGACCTGTGTCGAGAGAAGGGCTATTTTCGTTTATTGTCTCTACGATTTTATGGTTATTGAGTTGGATCCCTCAGGCGTGTCTAAAATGAGATCTGTGTTCTTTCGGTTCCAAAAACTTCAACTAGAAACACAAGTGGACTCTTTTTTTTTTTTTTTTTTCTTTTCTTTTTAAGAAGAGTTCTGGATAAAATGAGATTACAGTTTAAAAATATCAGATGTTTATCTGTAATTGAATCCTGGTTTGGGAACGAGGCAGAACAACAGTATTTTATCTTTAGACTCTGGTTTGTCTCTGTTTAAAGATTCGGTACAGATTATGCTGCACTAACACCTTCAGGTATCTGGTCTTGTCGATTAGCATTAATTATGACTATTCTGTTCTGTGTGGTTATCACTGGCAGGTTAGTCAAAGGAAACGATGTTCAGTTCAGAGTTACAGCATACTGTGTGGTGTACCATGACCGGCCAGAAAATCAAACTACGAGACAGAAAGAGAGAGAGAGAGAGAAAGAGAGAGAGAGACAGAGAGAGAGAGAGAGAGAGAGAGAGAGAGAGAGAGAGAAAGAGTAACTCCCACTAACTCTTACCACTCTAGGACGAGGATAATCTCAGTGCTGGTTTCGTACACCTCATGTAATCCCACCACGTACGGATTGGCCTTTGCCGACTCCAGCACCGCGATCTCGTTCAGGATGTCGCCGCGACAGTCCTGCCCCTTGCGGCGTTTCCGTAGAAACTTGGCGGCATGCTCCTTGCCCGTGGCCTTCTCCATGCACTTCTTGACCACGGCAAACTTGCCTCTGAAGAGAGAGAGAGAGAGAGAGAGAGAGAGAGCGAGGACGCATTCATTAAATCTGAATTATTACCGGTCAGTTCAGCATGTACTCTAACTTTTCTCATCAGACGCGAGTGCAGTGCAAGACAGGTCAACGCATGGGCCTTGTAGGCCTACATGGAGAATGGGGAACATTTCTGATAAGGTATTTGTCGGTGGTGGTTATTTTTTTTTTAGGGGGATCGTAGCTGAGATAAAGCCGGCCTGCCAATCCAGCCAGGGAGCAGCTTTCTCCCGAACGTGCCATTCAAACATTCATTTTCTTTTTGTCTTGTCATGTAGAATTGGCAGCACAGTGATCTGTCTGTCCCAAAATGAGAGCTCTAGGATGGAAGTAAAAGTGCTCTATATGTGTGTGTGTGTGCGTGTGTGTGTGTGTGCGCGTGCGTGCGTGCGTATGTACGTGTGTGCATGTGTGTGTATATGCATGTGTGTGCATGCGTTTGTGTGTGCGCGTGTGTGTGTGTGTGTGTGTGTGTGTGTGTGTCTTGTATCTTAAGGAAAAGAAGGGCAGATTTCTCTATCACTCTTGTTCTTCAGCATTAGGGAGTGCCTGACACTAGGCAGATAAGTATGACAGTTAGGCCTGTATGCAGTTTTGTGAGTGTGTGTCTAGAGCGAGAGAAAGTGCATGTGCGTACACACACACACACACGCACACAGAGGCTGATTTTCTAAATTGGACTTCCTGCCCATCCTTGCTTGACCCTCTGACGCATCTGAGCGATCCATCAAAAGGGGGAGCAGGAAACCCTCGCCTCATAATGCATTCTCTCTCTTTCTCTTTCTCTCACACACACACATATACACATACACACATGGTGATGAAGGAAATGCTTGTCTGTCCCTCTATGGACGAAGATTCCCTCTCACACACACACACACACACACACACACACACACAAAGACCAGGCCTGTCTGTAAGCCATTCTCTTATTTGACAGCAGCAGGGACAGATGGCCCTTAACTCCACCCTCTCCATCCCATTCTTTACAAGGTCTAACAAAGAACCACCACTGTGTGTGTGTATGCGCGCGCGCGCGCGCGTGCGTGTGTGTGTGTGTGTGTAGCCAGGTAGGAGACAGGACAGACCACCCACTCTTTTACAAACGAGTGTCCAGTCTCTTGACTTCACGCTCTAGGTCTATGGCCCATTAACCAAAGCCCACACTGAGACTATGAGACATGACCTGCTACTGATGGCTCTGATTGTTTTAAACACGTCAGGATATGGTACCGTAGCAATGGGACACACTCACAGTTTGACCCTTAAAAAGAACTGAGGGGACGCTGTTAGTGGGCATGGTGACACCTCACACACACACACACACACACACACACACACACATACTCTTTAGTACGTCTGTATGCCAAAGCTACAGGACTGATTCAACCAACAGATTCAGAGAAACCGAGAGCATTTGTAACTTTGGAAACATATTTTGAACGGAATTGTATTGGTTCAGTGTGGGGACAGACATTCGCGCTAATTTCTTCCTGTGCCAGGGGCGTTCTAGCAGTTTGATGCCCTAGAAATACGGGGTCGGGGGGTGACATTTCTCTGGGAAATGCGGGAGCCAAAAACACGCTGCTTCCTTTGCGGTACAGCTAAAAGCTTGAGGGTTGCTCCAAGGTCATCCCACGATTTTTCTTTTTGGGGTTTTGAAGTGCTGTAAACCTAGCGAAGTTTCACCCACTTTCACAGTGACGGAGGGAGGGAGGGACGGAGCGTTGGTTTCTAGTCTGAGCTAGGGCAGACGCGGCTTTCTAGGAAACTGTTCGGGTCCATTTGAATATTGACAAAATATGTACTCCGGAAAACTGATGCGTCGCTGCCAAATGTCTCCCATATGCTTCAAGTTAGTACTCTGGCAAACTGCTCCAATAAAGCCAAAAAAAAACCACGTTCTGTGCTTGGTTTCTCCAAGAAAGTAAACAAAGGGACCAAACCGAGGTAGACTTGCAAATAAAACTGCGGCTGTCGGGGTAACAGTGTCCTCAATTCCGCAGCAACGGAGTGCATTCTGTAGAGCCGCAATGGCTCCCCCGCAAAGGGGCCGTGAAACCATGTTGGCTCTGCAGGGCTGAGGTTTGTACACGTGCCCGCAGGCATGTTGCAGCGCTGTGGAACCCGTTCATCGCCAAACGCTCTGCCCCTTGGGGGGGGGGGGGGGGGGGGGGGATGGTCCACCGGCTGGCACAAAGCAGGCATTTCTCCTCAGCGTGCCGGCTCCGAAACCCCCGCTCAGCACACGAGGAACTCACTGCCCAGTCAAAACGCACTCCATACCGGACACATACGAACATCAGTTCTTAAAGGTGCACGCTCGAGTGCCTTTGATTTTTCTGTTCTTTCTTTTTTTTTAACATTTGCTTTTTTTTTTTTTTTTTTTTTTAATATGCTGGAAAAAGCCAAGTGGTAGGTTTAGGAATCCTGTCCGAACAATTTATGGGCATAAGCGTTCTAAGCACACACTGCAGACAGTCAGACAACCCGTGGCCTCATTTGACTTTTTGGTTCAATGGTGTCATTAGCCTATAACTCAGTAGTCATCCATAAAAGGATGGTTTCATTCACTCTGTAAAGAGGAAACACACACACATGCGTGCGTGCGCGCAGACACACACGCGCACACACACACACAGAGTTGTGACTTGACCCAGATGCAGCAGGGGTAGCAGCAGTGCTTGGTTTCCTGTCTGATACTCAAGACTCACAAACTGACATACATATACGCACGCACGCGCACAAACACACACACACACACACACACACACACACACTTCCTGTGTCATCTAAACTCTGTCTGTGTTGAAAGAGAGTTGTATCAATCTTTGAAAGAGCACACACACACACACAAGTTTAGAATCATAATGTGAGTCAATGTAGATCAGAAGGAAAATTTCAATATGAAGAAGTGACAAATGAACACACACATACACACACACACACACACACACACACGCATACACACAGACATCTGAACCTCTCATCCAATATTTAGGGGGATTCCAGATATATGTCAATGCCAAGTCTAACTTAATACTCCCTCATTATTGATGGAGAAGATCCAAAACCCAGACACACACACACACACACACACGCGGCCACTTCCCTGATGCTGGTTTGGCAGACACTTCTGAGAATGCCAAATCACAGAGTTTCTTCACAGAGAGGCAGATCAAATATGCCCAATCTCCACCAAAGGCCAATCTGAATGATTCATTATACCCATCGTCACGACCAAGAGCATGTGAGAGAGTGTACACTGCAGGGAGGGCAAGGGGGGGGGGGGGGGGGGGGGGTGATGAGGAATGGGTTACACTCATTCTAAAATTCTCCTGGGGAGGAAAACTAATTTTGTACAATCCAGGCCAACTCCCTTACATAAGACATTAAACTGGGGCGCCCCCCTGAGATGCCAAAAAAAAAAAAAAAAAAAGAAAAAAAAAAAGAAAAAAGCCTTCTCACAACTCCTAGGCAAACGTAGGACAGGCAGTCATGCATATACATTTCTACAGGATCTTAGGTTCTTCTCTTTTCCTCATCTTTCAACTTTTCCTCCTCAAGCCTAGGGTCCCAACCAGGGATATCTCATATAAAGGGAGAATACTCTTTGCATTGCCATATGTATGTGTGTGTGTGTGTGTGTACCTGTAGTATTAAACACACTGTATTTGTGCTGAATTCTTTCGACGTGTTTTCAGTAAGCCATTTACGTAAAAAGAACTTTACGTAAAAAAAAAAGAGGCTAAACATACGTCCTCCGAGGCATTCCGCATTCCATGTAAGACAACGTTTACCTGACTGATGACTGTTCCTTTGAGAAAATGCGTGGTACTCACAAAACCATATCCATTCATCTTTTCACCCATATCTAAATAAATATAATCTGCACCATCTGTGTTCCTCCTTCAATGCACCAGCATGGTGAAGAGAAAAAAAAAATCAGATAGCGACGTTTGGGAAAAGACACACACACACACACACACACACACAGCAGCTGTCCATGTGATCCAAGTCAGTTGCGCTTGTGAATGCTATTTATTCAGAGAAAAGAACATTTGGTACTAGTCTTGCGGTAAAGTTTGCATAAAACGCAATTT
Organism: Chanos chanos; assembly: GCF_902362185.1. Taxonomy (NCBI): domain Eukaryota; kingdom Metazoa; phylum Chordata; class Actinopteri; order Gonorynchiformes; family Chanidae; genus Chanos; species Chanos chanos. Next base: position 9,176,864 of record NC_044510.1, read on the forward strand.
ATCTCGGTCAATCCTCGTTAAAGGACCACGGTCCAAAAGTCAACTAGACAAAAGAGCGCCACACAATCTCATTCCAAACGCATTACAAGCGCAGTCGTGAAGTCTATCAAAGGTTTGCGTTCCAACGTCGAAGTACGCTGAAGACGCCTGAAAATTACGCTCAGATAAAGATCACGGGCGGGCCAACCAAAATCAGAAAAGGCCACAGCGGCGTGAACTGTCAGGCCACGCTCATGACGAATCCACATAAAATTCAACAGTTCAGAGATTTCTGACCAAAGTGGGTCGTAACGAGGGGTCAAACCCAGCGACCCATCAAATACAGCAGTGGACAATCACAAGGCATCGGTTTTAATTGTATATACAGGTACCAAAGACAAACACAGCAGCGTAAAGGGCGCAAGTGCGCACACATACACGCAAACACAAGCAACAGGTGCTGGGAGCGTTACAGCTGTCCCAGACGAATAAAAAAGGTGTTCACTTGAAACTTTCAAGATCCACAATTAAGCCATCATGATTACTGTTAGATAAACAGTCACCTGAAAGTCAGGAAAGTCAGGCTAGTCTGTTGGACTAGTGAACTCTAGCCTATTCATAATACCACCATGCAAAAATGGCAAATGCCGTAAAGTCCAAATGTATCTCTCTAACAATCCTTATTTTCAGTCCGGAGCACTCAAGCATTTCAATACAAAGCAAATACACCCGCAAGCTACGACACTTCGCGCAGAAAACGCATGTTCGTGCCAACAAGAATTCCGTTCAAGCGGTTCTGGAACGCGCAACTGTTGCCAGTCAATACATTTGATTCGACAGCGGATTACACGTGCAGAAGCGGACAAAGTTTCTGTTTTCTGTCCAACTGGCGCTGATTTCTAGGTTCCCATTAAAGATGCTTAGTCCCAGTCGACTCTGCTTCCCCTCCCTACGTTTGTTAAAAGCGCAGAAAACACAGCACTAGAGATGGTCCTATCCCCAGTAGCTGGGTACACCATACATTTCACTGGATTTAAATGTGTTTTCCGCTGTCATGCATTGCGAACGTAAGGATAAAAAATAGTGCTTGTCTAAAAGGCACAATTTTATGCTGAACTTACCTGCCAAGCTCTTTCCCCACCAGGTCGTAGTTATTCTTAAAAGGGTCGGTCCTTATACGCGTTTGAATCTTAGTTACCATTCCGTTCTTGTTCATTATCGCGTCTGGCATCTCAGTTCTGCGTAACTAAAAGAACTTTCTTATGCTTACTGAAGTCCAGTAGTAACAAATGTTTAAATAAACGCGGTTATACTCAAGTAAGTATCATAACAGATAGGTCTGACAGGATTATGACTCTCTCCAGTTGGTTGCTACGCAGGCAACTTAATACTACACACTGCCAAACTATAAATTAAATGTCAGTGAACTGCTACTACGAAATCCTCTTCGAAACCCTAACTCGGTTCTTCGGCAAAGTGGTTTTTGAAAGACGACTGATGTTCCGCCTTAAACCAAGTTAAGCGGCATCTAATAATTGTCCGGGGAGATTCAGTTACTTGAAATGTAGGGAGTTCTGTTCACGTTCAACTTAGATCAGCGGCAGCCGATTTTCACTTCGTACGAGCATTCCAAACAATAAGGAACTTTTCAAGACCACCCCTTTGTGACGGTAGTTCGTCCAACAAGCCAATTAAAGTTCAGCAGTCTTGGGGGCGGAGCGTAGGTCCTGCTTAATTTGTGTGTGTATTGAATGTTCTGAAAGAATGCGGTAACTTCATTTCTACAGGTGTCTGAACTATATGAAAAGGCAACGCGTTGTTTGTGCTCACGCATGCGTGAAGATCAGTGTAAGGATTAGGTCCAGGTAGTATTAAAGTTGGCAAAATCTGAATGAGGAAGCAAAAATGTCAGAACAATTTCAGTAATTCAAAGAATGTGTACAGCCTAGCACAGAACGTTCACATACCCCGTGTGAATCTGAGAAATGATTATGTAAATCGAATTATGTCCCTCTTAAGAGTTCTGTATAGTCTTAAATTGTGAACAGAGTGGAATTTTAGTTGCGTCACATTCATGAGAATTCACACACATACACACGCACACACAGTTTTTTTTAGGGCAATTTCTAACTACTAACTGAAGTCAATCTTCAGAGTCACTGAGATAGAAATATATCTATTTAAAGAAGTGTGCCGGAGCAATTTTTAGAGATAAGTCCCTTTAGAGCTTTACATAGATAGATAGACAGATAGAGAGACTGAGAGAGAGAG
>NC_044510.1:9189113-9196613 GCF_902362185.1 Chanos chanos
GGGAATTATAAAAGACTGCAGCTCGGGACAAGTAGTAAGTGAATAGGGTCATAAAACACCCTGTCATTGACCCTGTGTGTGTGTGTGTGTGTGTGTGTGTGTGTGTGTGCATGTGGCATACTACTTTAGGAATTGGGGGCAACACGCCCCTCACCTTTAAAAAATGTCTAAGGAGGAATGAATAAGAGATGACCATCTGGCCAGTTTAGCAAGTGCACGCACGCACACGTACACACACACACACCGTCAGAGAGGACAAGAACTGCCGGAGGTGTGTTCTTTTTGCAAGAGGAGAGTGACAGGCTGGCTTGCTTAATCACCGACTATCTGGATGGTTACTGTGATTTGCGATACCCAACAATATAGACCTACAGCACTGAAAAAGAAAACACGCACTAGATAACATGTAGAGTACACAAATGTGCAGCGCACGAAAGAAGGAAAAGAAAAGAAAAAAAAAACAACAAACAAATGAACAAACAAAAAAAGAAAACATGTACATGCAATACAAAACTTGCAATCTAATATGGTGTGAGGGCCTTTCAGCTGAGTCATAATCTTTCTGATCTGATATCTTTTTTAGTGGTCTTGAATGAGATGTTGGGTTTTTTTTTTTCTATTCTGAGGAAAATCCCAGCTGATGTGTGTCTTTTTAAGAAGCCTACATCTTTACCAAAGCGGTCACGCTTTCACATTGACACGCATCTTTGTCACACGTCCGATGCTACGTTGATGTGTGAACTCAGCTATTCCCCCCCCCTTCTTACCAGAAGTTAGATGTAAGCTGAAATGTTACCGGCTCAAACCGCGCGCCTGTTTCTCGTACTTTTGGTTGCATATTTCTGAATCAGTCTGACCTTTATGCATCATTGACCATTATGGTGAGAAAGACACAAAATAGACAGAGGAGTGCAGACAGAGACGGAGAGAGAGAGAGAGAGAGAGAGAGAGAGAGAGAGAGAGAGAGAGAGAGAGAGAGAGAGACCTTTGTTCAGTTTTAGCAGGAGGCAGAAGGGAAAGTCTTCAATGTATATGTATGTGCGTGCGTGTGCGTGCGTGTGTGTGCGTGTGTCTGTCTGTCTGTCTGCTGTCTCAGACAATGTTTTCATCGATGCTGTTTCACAGGTGTGCCATGCAAACCCACCCAGCTATAACTCTGACCTCATCATTCACCCTCTCTCTTTCTGTTTTCTCGTTTTGTCACTCACTCCCTCACTCTCTCTCTCTCTCTCTCTCTCTCTCTCTCTCTCTCTCTCTCTCTCTCTTCTCAGCTGTGTGAGGTGCTTCATTCATGCTTCCGCTGTGAAACTGTCGCGTGAGTGTTGGCACGACAACAACGCAGGGATGAAGAGGAATGCGAACCCCCGGACAAAAAGCCTTGAAGAATCCCCTTCTCTGACGTGAATACCACCCTCCTCAATGGAATGTTCTGGCGCCTCACAGCCAAATGCTAACAAGCTATAAGACCGGACAAGAATGAAGAATGAGTCCAAAAGTGTGTATGTCTGGGCAGAGAGAGAGAGAGAGAGAGAGAGAGAGAGAGAGAGAGCGAGAGTGGAACCTACACATAATGATCAAATGCATTAAATAACTCTTGCCACTTAGCTTCAGAATGCCAGTGTTAATTCATCATGCAAATACATTTTATAGACAAATATCATCTTATGTGGTCCCATTACGAACATATACCTACGATTGGCTTTCGTGTTTAGACAAGGAAATGAATGAAGATATGGATATTTGGGTAGATAATTAACTGAATGCAAGCATAAATAAAGTCTTGCATTTTTTTGGGTTAAAAAAAACCAAACTTTCCTGCTTCAGATGCTCACATTCTCTGACAGAACAGATGCTATCGCCACCGCATCACACACTCACGTCACTTCCTCTTACCTCGGCTTACACAGGACACGTTTCCTGCTGACGGTTAAAATTTCTTTCGCAGGTTCGTTTTTTCTTTTAAAAACCACGCCAACAAGAGCGGCACCTTTCAACTGTACCGTCAGAATAAAACCAATATACATAGAACCGGAATCCGCGCAAGCTCCGGATATGGAATGAGTCAGTATGTAGGGCTAATATGGAACGCTGTTGCTTTTCACCAGCTAAAATAATGATCAACTTTATGGGCTTTTGTCAATCAGCATGAGGAACCAACCATTGTGTCCTATCAGTATTAGTGCCATCTTAGGGGTGTCATGAAGTGGACCAGAGTCTCACGCTGAGAACATGTCTGGCAGCTTTTTTTTTTTTTTTTTTTAATTTCAGATAGACAGAAAAGTCACGACAAGGCAAGCTTACGCGATTTAGTCATTACTGTGTTTCATGAAGTTTTATGAAGAATATGGCAGTACACAAATGCAGGTGGGACGGTACATCGCTAGTTGCACAAGCTCTCATATCTGCCGCCCTTCTCTCTCTCTCTCTCTCCCTCTCACACACACACACACACACACACACACACTTAAAACTCAAACTCAAGCTACATAAGAGTTTATGCTCACATGAACAACTGAAACAGTTTTAACTATCCCTAAAGCCATTAAAATGTCCAGCAAAGACAACGAAAAAAAATTGTACTTTCTGAAAAAACAAAACAACAACAACAAAAACAGCCACAAACAAGTAACTTTCAGCACGGCTCAGTTTCCATTTTGACTCAATTGCAGTGATTTTTTTTGTTCTATTCAAAAACCAGATTAGTCTCTGTCTCAAATAGTTTTTATTGTCGTTCTAAAAAATATGGAAATCTGAAACCAAAATGCCAAAGAAAAATAAAAAATAAAAAACTTTTGTTGCCAATGAAATGTTCCAAATATCGTAAAACCAGACCAATAAATGTGTCTTTCGAAATGTATCGAAAACTGTCCCCCCAAAACTGCTATGATAAATAACCTCCGTGAAGATTTTGTTGACACACTTTCGAATTTCTTGCACAGCATCCTACAGCACTGGGGTTTGTGCTTAATAATTTGCAGTATGAGTTAAGCACTGGGGTGTAATGACAGGTTTTCACATGTTATTGCTTCTCTTGTACTATTACACCATCACGTAACCATGGCAAAGGCCAATCACAACATTCACACCAAACTCATTAATCATTCTGATTACAAGTATGGTGTAACAACGAATACCATAGAACTTCATGTCATATAACCAAGATCAAACACGCATTTAACCAAGACAAAGCATTTGCAAGCCACAGTGTGACTCTTCTAAAACCAATAGAGAGCTTGGGCCTATAAACTCCAGCCCTGTCTTGTTTTTGATTAGTTATGCATATTAAAATCTTTGCACGTTCTAGGACGATTACTGACTGGGCCTCTAAGCATTGTGAGATCCAACAGGACCTCCTGACATATCGCTCATCGTTCATGAGCGTTGGTTTATTACAGAGTTAGACTGGCATGAGCGTGTGGTCTCTGGTCTCATGCGATGAGCAGTGATGTTGGTGGAGAAGAGCATAACCACAGAGGCACAGGGTAGCCGTGGGATATTAATCAGAGCACTGTGGTAGAGTGACACACAGCCCGAGTTAAAAATATGCACATTTATCCTCCCTAAAGGCAGAGTCAGCCTAAACACACACACACACACACACACATACGCCTGCACACGCACACACACACCATCAGAGAGGACAAGGACTGCCGGAGGTGTGTTCTCATTGCAAGAGGAGAGTGATGGGCTGACTTGCTTAATCGCCGACTTTCGAAAATACAGTAATGTGCACTGTACATACCTGTTTTATCAACCATCTCCAACGCTGGTCTGACATAGCACTCAGAGGACAGTGTTCAACTAATCTATCAACATTCAGCATCATAACATCCACACAGTTCATGAAAATGTCTCATTGATGTCCTCAGAGACCTCTTTATGACAGATGACAAAGACCAAAAAAGAGGGAACCGAGAAGAAGAAAGGGAAAAGGAGAGATCAAGTAGAGGTTGATGTTTATCTGAAAAAGCCTGAGGTGAAACGGAAGGCAGGGCAATGTAAGACAATGACGGACATGTCATGAGAGATTTTGCTCTGTGATGAAGAAGTATGGAACGATAAGGGAAAAGGAAAGGATGGATAAAAGACTACGCACAGGAAGTATGAAGTACGTTTTAATACGGACCTGATGAGATTAGCGTGGAGGAGTGTTCCCAGATTGGAACGGTGAACGGTCTTGCGTTACAATTTCTGAGACTTGGTTTCAGAGTCTGACCTGACAAGCTTGAGACTTGCGTTTGAACTCGTGGCTTGTTAAAAGTAGCCTGCTACTTTTTTTTTTTTACGGTTGTCTTAACTATGATATCAACATCCATTCCTTAAATGTTTATGGCAGCATTGTTTGGATTATTGTACTATTGTATGTATGGTTAGGCCTAATTGTCTCCAGCAGAAACAACTCAGACATGGAATATGAACATACATTTCTTTCCATTCTTGGCAGTGATACTGGACATTCAGTAAAGATGTCTTTATTGAAAAGTCCAATCATGTCTATATCTGTTAACAATGTTACCACAGCACTGTGCCGACGTATGCGATGTTCACCAGCAAGTTCACCTAGAGAAGACTTTCCAGAAGCTTCCATCCTGGAATCCATTGACAGGAGTGGCCTCATAGAGCAGGGAAGAGTCTTTGCAACTGCCCCCCCAAGATGAATGATCATGTGGTCTAATAGAAAGAGAACGCACAGAGATTCTTTTAGAACTGCACCTTTTAAAGAAAAAAAGTGCCTTTGAGCGGTTTGAATAGTCTGTACCCTTCAGTAAATGTCATTTCTTTCATGCCATAACGAGAAAACTCCCCAAATTCTTCCTCTTTTCCTCAGGTCAGACTCATAAAATGGAGGAATTCACTGTGGTCCAGCACGCTAAACTATTTAGGCTATGCTTCTGTATGTCTGTTCTTGCCCTGTCGTCTGAGGGTTACATAATCCTAACTAGTCTCCGTTGTCCCTGGATGAACTCATCTTGACACGACGGATCAAAGTGACAGCGGAAATGCAGCATTATTCGGTCACGCCGAAGGGGATGGGCCGGGGGGGGGGGCGGAAGGTCGAAGAGATGGGGAGGGCAGGGGATTGGGCCAGGGATGGGGGGGGGGGGGTAAGTGGTCATAACTCGAGCGAAGGGAGGACCCTTAGAGACTCTGGGGACACCAGAGGAGTGTGCTAGGTGTCACGTATATTGCTCGAGGAGTTGATGTCCCCGTTGGGGTTAAAGAATGCTTGTTAAAAAGAAAAAAAATAGCAAAGATAGATAACCAGTGAGGCACGTAAAGCATGTTATAGGAAAAAACAACAGCAACAACAACAACAAAAGCACCCATAGGAATTTGCCCCATTTTTTTTTTCAGCCTTGTTTTCCCTGTCCTCATTTTTTCTCTTTTTTTTTTTTTTGGGAGAGAGGAAGTGAAACCTTATTAAGATAAGACACAGACGTTGTATGAGCGGAACATTTTGTTGGAACTGTCGACCGTGTGATGTTCAACATTAATGAGGAGGTTAGCGTGACTGCAGGGTTACTGTTTGTGTAATTCAAATGAGCAGAGAACTATGCTTAAAGTAAATAAATAATAAAAAAAAATTCACAGGGTATGTCATTAATCATACCGGAATTCAGAAACTGCTGGATTAGCTCTACAGGGTTTAAAAAAAAAAAAAAATGCCTCCACAAATCTACCAGTGGGGTATGTCCTGTTTTTTTTAAGCATGTCTTGTTTATCAGTGATGATTTTAAACATTTCAATAAATAATGTTACTCAGGAATCTGTCGTATGTATAAATGCATGACTTTGCTTATCTTTCCACCAAAGTGAATATCTCTGTTTTCGCTGTCTTTCTCATGCTTTCGCTTTTCCCTTCTTCTGTTTAGCTCTTTCCAGAGTCAGTAAGGTTTGTGACAGCTGGCGTAATTGGACTTGAGGTTTATGATCGATTTGCCAGAGAGAAATACACAGACAGAGGCCTGTTAAAGCATTTTAGTGCGTTTTAGCCAACCTGTGCTCATCTGTTTCACTGAGACTTTGATAAGCTAATGGAGATTCAGAAATGCTATGCTAAGCTCTGACATCCAAAGTATTTTAGAGAAACTGCCTTACAAAATGGTGCCATCTTAGTTAGATTCCTTGACTAAGCTTGTAGGTAAACAGAGTTAGTTAAGAGAGGGTATATAGTTCAAGTTTATTAACACAGAGACATGAAAAGGCTAAGCTGGGCCACACTGTCCCATTTTATGTTTACGAATGGGATCTCAGTTAAGACTTCGACAGTTAAGTATTGAGGCACATAAGATGTTTGAGTTAGCTCTAAGAGCAACAGAAGAAAAGTGCTAGGCTAACAAAAATGCTCACAGTGCTAACACGCTGTCCCTCTTTCCCTAACTGCCAGTGGAAAAGAAAACACAAGCCTAGGCCAAATATGCAAGTCCTGTCAAACCTGGTGAAGTCAGGTTTTCAGTCCAAACCCTGCAATCATTCAATCCAAAGAGCTCCATGGTTTTTTTTTTTTTCTTGTTTTTTTTTCAGGAAAAGACAGGGATGGAAATGTCGTTGTGTAGCGCAGGATGCAATGCGGTGAGAAATTTATGGTTCCCCCGACACAGGAGATCTGATGCGTCGTCCTCCATTATTTTCACACCGCTTCAAACTCAGAAAATCTCTAAATGGCTCATAAAAAGATGTTATAAGTATTTTTATGTGGTTTTGATCGTGTACTCCCAATTGACATAGCCTACGTAATGTAAAAAAAATTAATTTTATCAACGTGCAGGTGCATAACCACAGGGCCTGAGGCTGAGGTGAAAAAATACGAGGTAAATCTGAAAGAATTTCATAGTCAGAAACGATTTGCCTCTGTGAAGTTGGGTGAATACACGAAACCAGCTAATTTTCCACTTAGTAAACCTAGAAAACAACGAGGAGGGGGCTGCTGGTGGTGGTGGTGCTGGTGGTGAGGGGGGAGGGGGTATTTTGGAATGACCTTGCACCAGAACTGCATGTTCAGTAATGTCGCCCACGACGACAACAACAAACCAAACCTGCACGGTAGCAGTGAAAATGCATGTAAACGTTAACAAGCCAGCTGTAAAAGGCTTTGAGATTCTGCGAGAACTTTCCCAGGAACGGCGCACATGAGTGACACGTGGCAGTCCCGGAATGTTCGGAATGAGAACGGGTGACATTTTTCCGTATTGAGCCGAGTGGTTTTATTTATCTTTCTTTTTTTTTTTTTTTCCCTCCTGAAGGTGAGACTTATATAATGATCAATGTTAAGTTATGTGGAATAAGAATGTAGGTGGAAAAGAGACTTGGTTACTTTTGGGGCAATTAATTCTTTGAGATGCGTCCATCTGAAAGGAACGGTGAAACCCAGTAGCCCTGGTGAGACATTGCTCCCATACCTGGGACGCTGAGTCAACCGCCAGGTGCTAAACTTGGCTCAGATCCTGTTGTTTTTAAAGGAGGATGTGGTCGTGAGACAAAGCGAGCTCACGAGATCTC